>NC_092766.1:17052107-17299394 GCF_047496795.1 Chiloscyllium punctatum
AGAAGTTAGACAGAGAGAGAGAGAGAGAGAGGGGATGTTTTTGTGGGAGAATGGGATCAGGACGAGATGCAGAAAGGAGATGTTTGTGGCGAAATCCCCCCAGAGAGACTGACGAAGGAAAGTCTTCTCTCATTGGACAGAGCAGTGCTGTCCAATGAGAGAGTCACCTGCCTTTGGGAAGAACATTCTGGAAATGGCACGGTTTCTGGGCAGGGTGGTCCGACAGTCCGAAAGACAGGATGTCATTGAGGGCCTTCAGCCTGCACCCCCAGATTCCCAGCCGGTATTCCCCATCGGAGCAATCCCTAAACCTGACACTTCATCATCACTGGGATCCTCCCAAATATCACCTCAACACACACACACACTGGGAGACTCAGAGTAAAGCTCCCTCTACACTGTACCCCCCCCCCATCCCAGGGACAGGGACAGCACGGGGTTAGATACAGAGTAAAGCTCCCTCTACACTGTCCCCCCCTCAATCCCAGGGACAGCACGGGTTAGATACAGAGTAAAGCTCCCTCTACACTGTCCCCCTTCCCAAGGACAGGGGACAGCACGGGGTTAGATACTGAGTAAAGCTCCCTCTACACTGTCCCCCTCCATCCCAGGGACAGGGACAGCACGGGGTTAGATACAGAGTAAAGCTCACTCTTACACTGTCCCCCCCCCCATCCCAGTGACAGCACAGGGTTAGATACAGAGTAAAGCTCCCTCTACACTGACCCCCCCCATCCTAGGGACAGGGACAGCACGGGGGTTAGATACAGAGTAAAGCTCTCTCTACACTGTCCCCCCCGCCCATCCCAGGGACAGCACGGGGTTAGATATAGAGTAAAGCTCACTCTACACTGACCCCACTCTACACTGACCCCCCCCATCCCAGGACAGGGACAGCACGGGGTTAGATACAGAGTAAGCTCCATCTACACTGACCCCCCCATCCCAGGGACAGGGGACAGCACAGGGTTAGATACACAGTAAAGCTCTCTCTACACTGTCCCCCCCATCCCAGGACAGGGACAGCACGGGGTTTAGATACAGAGTAAAGCTCCCTCTACACTGACCCCCCCATCCCACGGACAGGGGACAGCACGGGGTTGGATACAGAGGTAAAAGCTCCCCTCTACACTGACCCCCCCATTACAGGGACAGGGACAGCACGGGGTTAGACACAGAGTAAAGCTCCCTCTACACTGTCCCCCCAATCCCAGGGGACAGCATGGGGGTTAGATACAGAGTAAAGCTCCCTCTACACTGTCACCCCCCAATCCCAGGGACAGGGACAGCACGGGTTAGGTAAGAGTAAAGCTCCCTCTACACTGCCCCCTCAATCCCAGGGACAGCACGGGGTTAGATACAGGAGTAAAGCTCCCTCTACACTTTCCCCCCTCAATCCCAGGGACATCACGGGGTTAGATACAGAGTAAAGCTCTCTCTACACTGCGCGGGCGATATCAGTTCGGGGTGTGACGCAGGGATAAACAGGGAGCTCTTTACAAGTGAGACTCTGACGGAGGAATACACGACAGTGTGAAAATTGATGGGACATCCCCAAGTGAAGGTCTCCAGGCACCTATCAACATCTCAATAAGCCCGTTTGAAATCTCGTCTCTTGATTAAAAAGGGATTTGAAGACAAATTCTGCCTGTGAGAAAGGGAGTGAATCAGCTCAAGAGGAATGTAGGTGTAGCAGAACATGAAACAAACCTTACCCTGCTAAATAAACACTGACTCTGTACAGTTACACAGTGAGTGACCCTTACCCTGCTAAATAAACACTGACTCTGTACGGTTACACAGTGAGTTGACACTTACCCTGCTGAATAAACACTGACTCATGTACGGTTACACAGTGAGTGACCCTTACCCTGCATGAATAAACCCTGACTCCTGTACAGTTACACAGTGAGTGACCCTTACCCTGCTGAATAAACCCTGACTCTGTACAGTTACACAGTGAGTGACCCTTACCCTGCTGAATAAACACTGACTCCTGTACGGTTACACAGTGAGTTGACACTTACCCTGCTGAATAAACACTGACTCTGTACGGTTACACAGTGAGTGACCCTTACCCTGCTGAATAAACCCTGACTCTGTACAGTTACACAGTGAGTGACCCTTACCCTGCTGAATAAACCCATGACTCTGTACAGTTACACAGTGAGTGACCCTTACCCTGCTGAATAAACACTGACTCTGTACGGTTACACAGTGAGTGACACTTCCCCTGCTGAATAAACCCTGACTCTGTACGGTTACACAGTGAGTGACCCTTACCCTGCAGAATAAACACTGACTCTGTACAGTTTCACAACGAGTGACACCTTACCCTGCTGAATAAACACTGACTCTGTACGGTTACACAGTGAGTGACCCTTACTCTGCTGAATAAACATTGACTCTGTAGAGTTTCACAACGAGTGACACCTTATCCTGCTGAATAAACACTGACTCTGTACGGTTACACAGTGAGTGACCCTTACCCTGCTGAATAAACACTGACTCTGTACAGTTACACAGTGAGTGACCCTTACCCTGCAGAATAAACCCTGACTCTGTACGGTTACACAGTGAGTGACACGTACCCTGCTGAATAAACACTGACTCTGTACGGTTACACAGTGAGTGACCCTTACCCTGCTGAATAAACCCCGAGTCTGTATGGTTACACAGTGAGTGACCCTTACCCTGCTGAATAAACCCTGACTCTGTACGGTTACACAGTGAGTGACCCTTACCCTGCTGAATAAACCCTGACTCTGTACGGTTACACAGTGAGTGACACATACCCTGCTGAATAAACACTGACTCTGTACGGTTACACAGTGAGTAACCCTTACCCTGCTGAATAAACACTGTCTCTGTACGGTTACACAGTGAGTGACCCTTACCCTGCTGAATAAACCCTGACTCTGTACAGTTACACAGTGAGTGACCCTTACCCTGCTGAATAAACCCTGACTCTGTACAGTTCCACAGTGAGTGACCCTTACCCTGCTGAATAGACACTGACTCTGTACGGTTACACAGTGAGTGACCCTTACCCTGCTGAAAAAACACTGACTCTGTACAGTTCCACAGTGAGTGACCCTTACCCCTGCTGAATAAACCCTGACGTAGTACGGTTACACACTGAGTGACCCTTACCCTGCTGAATAAACACTGACTCTGTACGGTTACACAGTGAGTGACCCTTACCCTGCTGAATAAACACTGACTCTGTCCGGTTACACTGTGAGTGACCCTTACCCTGATGAATAAACCCCGAGTCTGTACGGTTACACAGTGAGTGACCCTTACCCTGCTGAATAAAACCCTGTCTCTGTACGGTTACACAGTGAGTGACCCTTACCCTGCTGAATAAACACTGACTCTGTACAGTTACACAGTGAGTGACCCTTACCCTGCTCAATAAAAACTGACTCTGTACAGTTACACAGTGAGTGACCCTTACCCTGCTCAATAAACACTGACTCTGTACGGTTACACAGTGAGTGACCCTTACCTGCTCAATAAAAACTGACTCTGTACAGTTACACAGTGAGTGACCCTTACCCTGCTGAATGAACCCTGACTCTGTACGGTTACACTGTGAGTGACCCTTACCCTGCTGAATAAACCCTGTCTCTGTACGGTTACACAGTGAGTGACCCTTACCCTGCTGAATAAACCCTGATTCTGTACGGTTACACAGTGAGTGACCCTTACCCTGCTGAATAAACCCTGACTCTGTACAGTTACACAGTGAGTGACCCTGACCCTGCTGAATAAACCCTGTCTCTGTATGGTTACACAGTGAGTGACCCTGACCCTGCTGAATAAACACTGACTCTGTACGGTTACACAGGGAGTGACCCTTACCCTGCTGAATAAACCCTGACTCTGTACAGTTACACAGTGAGTGACCCTTACCCTGCTGAATAAACCCTGTCTCTGTATGGTTACACAGTGAGTGACCCTTACCCTGCTGAATAAACACTGACTCTGTACGGTTACACAGTGAGTGACACTTACCCTGCTGAATAAACCCTGTCTCTGTACGGTTACACAGTGAGTGACCCTTACCCTGCTGAATAAACCCTGACTCTGTACAGTTACACAGTGAGTGACCCTTACCCTGCTGAATAAACCCTGACTCTGTACAGTTACACAGTGAGTGACCCTTACCCGGATGAATAAACACTGACGCTGTACGGTTACACTGTGATTAACCCTTCCCCTGCTGAATAAACCCTGACTCTGTACAGTTACACAGTGAGTGACCCTTACCCTGCTGAAAAAACACTGACTCTGTACAGTTCCACAGTGAGTGACCCTTACCCTGCTGAATAAACCCTGACGTAGTACGGTTACACACTGAGTGACCCTTACCCTGCTGAATAAACCCTGACTCTGTACAGTTACACAGTGAGTGACCCCTTACCCTGCTGAATAAACACTGACTCTGTACAGTTACACAGTGAGTGACCCTTACCCTGCTGAATAAACCCTGACTCTGTACGGTTACACAGTGAGTAACCCTTACCCTGCTGAATAGACACTGACTCTGTACGGTTACACAGTGAGTAACCCTTACCCTGCTGAATAAACCCCGAGTCTGTACGGTTACACAGTGAGTAACCCTTATCCTACTGAATAAACCCTGACTCTGTACGGTTACACAGTGAGTGACCCTTACCCTGCTGAATAAACCCTGACTCTGTACGGTTACACAGTGAGTGACCCTTACCCTGCTGAATAAACACTGACTCTGTACAGTTACACACTGAGTGACCATTATACTGCTGAATAAACACTGAGTCTGTACAGTTACACAGTGAGTGACCCTTACCCGGCTGAATAAACCCTGACTCTGTACGGTTACACAGTGAGTGACCCTTACCCTGCTGAATAAACCCCGAGTCTGTATGGTTACACAGTGAGTGAACCTTACCCTGCTGAATAAACCCTGACTCTGTACGGTTACATAGTGAGTAACCCTTATCCCATTGAATAAACCCTGACTCTGTACGGTTACACAGTGAGTGACCCTTACCTTGCTGAATAAACCCTGACTCTGTACGGTTACACAGTGAGTGACCCTTACCCTGCTGAATAAACACTGACTCTGTACAGTTACACAGTGAGAGACCCTTACCCTGCTGAATAAACACTGAGTCTGTACAGTTACACAGTGAGTGACCCTTACCCTGCTGAATAAACCCTGACTCTGTACGGTTACACACTGAGTGACCATTATCCTGCTGAATAAACACTGACTCTGTACGGTTACACAGTGAGTGACCCTTACCCTGCTGAATAAACCCTGACTCTGTACGGTTACACAGTGAGTGACCCTTACCCGGCTGAATAAACACTGACTCTGTACAGTTACACAGTGAGTGACCCTTACCCTGCTGAATAAACCCTGACTCTGTACAGTTACACAGTGAGTGACCCTTACCCTGCTGAATAAACACTGACTCTGTAAAGTTACACAGTGAGTGACCCTTACCCTGCTGAATAAACACTGACTCTGTACGGTTACACAGTGAGTGACCCTTACCCTGCGGAATAAACACTGACTCTGTACGGTTATACAGTGAGTGACCCTTACCCTGCGGAATAAACACTGACTCTGTACGGTTACACACTGAGTGACACTTACCCTGCTGAATAAACACTGACTCTGTACGGTTACACAGTGAGTGACCCTTACCCTGCTGAATAAACCCTGACTCTGTACAGTTACACAGTGAGTGACCCTTACCCGGCTGAATAAACACTGACTCTGTACGGTTACACAGTGAGTGACACTTCCTCTGCTGAATAAACCCTGACTCTGTACGGTTACACAGTGAGTGACCCTTACCCTGCAGAATAAACACTGACTCAGTACGGTTACACAGTGAGTGACCCTTACCCTGCGGAATAAACACTGACTCTGTACGGTTATACACTGAGTGACCCTTACCCTGCTGAATAAACACTGACTCTGTACGGTTACACAGTGAGTGACCCTTACCCTGCTGAATAAACCCTGACTCTGTACATTTACACAGTGAGCGACCCTTACCCTGATGAATAAACACTGACTCTGTACAGTTACACAGTGAGTGACCCTTACCCTGCTGAATAAACATTGACTCTGTACAGTTCCACAGTGAGTGACCCTTACCCTGCTGAATAGACACTAACTCTGTACGGTTACACAGTGAGTGACCCTTACCCTGCTGAATAAACCCTGACTCTGTACGGTTACACACTGAGTGACCATTTTCCTGCAAAATAAACACTGACTCTGTACGGTTACACAGTGAGTGACCCTTACCCTGCTGAATAAACCCTGACTCTGTACGGTTATACAGTGAGTGACCCTTACCCTGCTGAATAAACCCTGACTCTGTACGGTTACACAGTGAGTGACCCTTACCCTGCTGAATAAACACTGACTCTGTACGGTTACACAGTGAGTGACCCTTACCGGGCTGAATATACACTGACTCTGTACAGTTACACAGTGAGTGACCCTTGCCCTGCTGAATAAACCCTGACTCTGTACAGTTACACAGTGAGTGACCCTTACCCTGCTGAATAAACACTGACTCTGTACAGTTACACAGTGAGTGACCCTTACCCTGCTGAATACACACAGACTCTGTACGGTTACACAGTGAGTGACCCTTACCCTGCGGAATAAACACTGACTCTGTACGGTTACACAGTGAGTGACCCTTACCCTGCTGAATAAACACTGACTCTGTACAGTTACACACTGAGTGACCCTTACCCTGCTGAATAAACACTGACTCTGTACAGTTACACAGTGAGTGACCCTTACCCTGCTGAATAAACCCTGACTCTGTACGGTTACACACTGAGTGACCATTTTCCTGCTGAATAAACACAGACTCTGTACGGTTACACAGTGAGTGACCCTTACCCTGCTGAATAAACCCTGACTCTGTACAGTTACACAGTGAGTGACCCTTACCCGGCTGAATAAACACTGACTCTGCAGGGTTACACAGTGAGTGACACTTCCCCTGCTGAATAAACACTGACTCTGAACAGTTACACAGTGAGTGACCCTTACCCTGCTGAATAAACCCTGACTCTGTACGGTTACACAGTGAGCGACCCTTACCCTGCAGAATAAACCCTGACTCTGTACAGTTACACAGTGAGTGACCCTGACCCTGCTGAATAAACCCTGTCTCTGTATGGTTACACAGTGAGTGACCCTGACCCTGCTGAATAAACACTGACTCTGTACGGTTACACAGGGAGTGACCCTTACCCTGCTGAATAAACCCTGACTCTGTACAGTTACACAGTGAGTGACCCTTACCCTGCTGAATAAACCCTGTCTCTGTATGGTTACACAGTGAGTGACCCTTACCCTGCTGAATAAACACTGACTCTGTACGGTTACACAGTGAGTGACACTTACCCTGCTGAATAAACCCTGTCTCTGTACGGTTACACAGTGAGTGACCCTTACCCTGCTGAATAAACCCTGACTCTGTACAGTTACACAGTGAGTGACCCTTACCCTGCTGAATAAACCCTGACTCTGTACAGTTACACAGTGAGTGACCCATAAACACTGACGCTGTACGGTTACACTGTGATTAACCCTTCCCCTGCTGAATAAACCCCGACTCTGTACAGTTACACAGTGAGTGACCCTTACCCTGCTGAAAAAACACTGACTCTGTACAGTTCCACAGTGAGTGACCCTTACCCTGCTGAATAAACCCTGACGTAGTACGGTTACACACTGAGTGACCCTTACCCTGATGAATAAACCCTGACTCTGTACAGTTACACAGTGAGTGACCCCTTACCCTGCTGAATAAACACTGACTCTGTACAGTTACACAGTGAGTGACCCTTACCCTGCTGAATAAACCCTGACTCTGTACGGTTACACAGTGAGTAACCCTTACCCTGCTGAATAGACACTGACTCTGTACGGTTACACAGTGAGTAACCCTTACCCTGCTGAATAAACCCCGAGTCTGTACGGTTACACAGTGAGTAACCCTTATCCTACTGAATAAACCCTGACTCTGTACGGTTACACAGTGAGTGACCCTTACCCTGCTGAATAAACCCTGACTCTGTACGGTTACACAGTGAGTGACCCTTACCCTGCTGAATAAACACTGACTCTGTACAGTTACACACTGAGTGACCATTATACTGCTGAATAAACACTGAGTCTGTACAGTTACACAGTGAGTGACCCTTACCCGGCTGAATAAACCCTGACTCTGTACGGTTACACAGTGAGTGACCCTTACCCTGCTGAATAAACCCCGAGTCTGTATGGTTACACAGTGAGTGAACCTTACCCTGCTGAATAAACCCTGACTCTGTACGGTTACATAGTGAGTAACCCTTATCCCATTGAATAAACCCTGACTCTGTACGGTTACACAGTGAGTGACCCTTACCTTGCTGAATAAACCCTGACTCTGTACGGTTACACAGTGAGTGACCCTTACCCTGCTGAATAAACACTGACTCTGTACAGTTACACAGTGAGAGACCCTTACCCTGCTGAATAAACACTGAGTCTGTACAGTTACACAGTGAGTGACCCTTACCCTGCTGAATAAACCCTGACTCTGTACGGTTACACACTGAGTGACCATTATCCTGCTGAATAAACACTGACTCTGTACGGTTACACAGTGAGTGACCCTTACCCTGCTGAATAAACCCTGACTCTGTACGGTTACACAGTGAGTGACCCTTACCCGGCTGAATAAACACTGACTCTGTACAGTTACACAGTGAGTGACCCTTACCCTGCTGAATAAACCCTGACTCTGTACAGTTACACAGTGAGTGACCCTTACCCTGCTGAATAAACACTGACTCTGTAAAGTTACACAGTGAGTGACCCTTACCCTGCTGAATAAACACTGACTCTGTACGGTTACACAGTGAGTGACCCTTACCCTGCGGAATAAACACTGACTCTGTACGGTTATACAGTGAGTGAACCTTACCCTGCGGAATAAACACTGACTCTGTACGGTTACACACTGAGTGACACTTACCCTGCTGAATAAACACTGACTCTGTACGGTTACACAGTGAGTGACCCTTACCCTGCTGAATAAACCCTGACTCTGTACAGTTACACAGTGAGTGACCCTTACCCGGCTGAATAAACACTGACTCTGTACGGTTACACAGTGAGTGACACTTCCTCTGCTGAATAAACCCTGACTCTGTACGGTTACACAGTGAGTGACCCTTACCCTGCAGAATAAACACTGACTCAGTACGGTTACACAGTGAGTGACCCTTACCCTGCGGAATAAACACTGACTCTGTACGGTTATACACTGAGTGACCCTTACCCTGCTGAATAAACACTGACTCTGTACGGTTACACAGTGAGTGACCCTTACCCTGCTGAATAAACCCTGACTCTGTACATTTACACAGTGAGCGACCCTTACCCTGATGAATAAACACTGACTCTGTACAGTTACACAGTGAGTGACCCTTACCCTGCTGAATAAACATTGACTCTGTACAGTTCCACAGTGAGTGACCCTTACCCTGCTGAATAGACACTAACTCTGTACGGTTACACAGTGAGTGACCCTTACCCTGCTGAATAAACACTGAGTCTGTACAGTTACACAGTGAGTGACCCTTACCCTGCTGAATAAACCCTGACTCTGTACGGTTACACACTGAGTGACCATTTTCCTGCAAAATAAACACTGACTCTGTACGGTTACACAGTGAGTGACCCTTACCCTGCTGAATAAACCCTGACTCTGTACGGTTATACAGTGAGTGACCCTTACCCTGCTGAATAAACCCTGACTCTGTACGGTTACACAGTGAGTGACCCTTACCCTGCTGAATAAACACTGACTCTGTACGGTTACACAGTGAGTGACCCTTACCCGGCTGAATATACACTGACTCTGTACAGTTACACAGTGAGTGACCCTTGCCCTGCTGAATAAACCCTGACTCTGTACAGTTACACAGTGAGTGACCCTTACCCTGCTGAATAAACACTGACTCTGTACAGTTACACAGTGAGTGACCCTTACCCTGCTGAATCCACACTGACTCTGTACGGTTACACAGTGAGTGACCCTTACCCTGCGGAATAAACACTGACTCTGTACGGTTACACAGTGAGTGACCCTTACCCTGCTGAATAAACACTGACTCTGTACAGTTACACACTGAGTGACCCTTACCCTGCTGAATAAACACTGACTCTGTACAGTTACACAGTGAGTGACCCTTACCCTGCTGAATAAACCCTGACTCTGTACGGTTACACACTGAGTGACCATTTTCCTGCTGAATAAACACTGACTCTGTACGGTTACACAGTGAGTGACCCTTACCCTGCTGAATAAACCCTGACTCTGTACAGTTACACAGTGAGTGACCCTTACCCTTCTGAATTAACCCTGACTCTGTACAGTTACACAGTGAGTGACCCTTACCCGGCTGAATAAACACTGACTCTGCAGGGTTACACAGTGAGTGACACTTCCCCTGCTGAATAAACACTGACTCTGAACAGTTACACAGTGAGTGACCCTTACCCTGCTGAATAAACCCTGACTCTGTACGGTTACACAGTGAGCGACCCTTACCCTGCAGAATAAACACTGACTCTGTACGGTTACACAGTGAGTGACCCTTACCCTGCGGAATAAACACTGACTCTGTACGGTTACACAGTGAGTGACCCTTACCCTGCGGAATAAACACTGACTCTGTACGGTTACACAGTGAGTGACCCTTACCCTGCTGAATAAACCCTGACTCTGTACAGTTACACAGTGAGTGACCCTTACCCTTCTGAATTAACCCTGACTCTGTACAGTTACACAGTGAGTGACCCTTACCCGGCTGAATAAACACTGACTCTGCAGGGTTACACAGTGAGTGACACTTACCCGGCTGAATAAACACTGACTCTGTCCGGTTACACATTGAGTGACCCTTACCCTGCTGAATAAACCCCGAGGCTGTTTGGTTACACAGTAAGTGACCCTTACCCTGCTGAATAAACCCTGACTCTGTACGGTTACACAGTGAGTGACCCTTACCCTGCTGAATAAACCCTGTCTCTGTACGGTTACACAGTGAATGACCGTTACCCTGCTGAATAAACCCTGTCTCTGTACGGTTACACAGTGAGTGACCCTTACCCTGCTGAACAAACACTGACTCTGTACAGTTACACAGTGAGTGACCCTTACCCTGCTCAATAAAAACTGACTCTGTACAGTTACACAGTGAGTGACCCTTACCCTGCTGAATAAACACTGACTCGGTACAGTTACACAGTGAGTGACCCTTACCCTGCTCAATAAAAACTGACTCTGTACAGTTACACAGTGAGTGACCCTTACCCTGCTCAATAAACACTGACTCTGTACGGGTACACAGTGAGTGACCCTTACCCTGCTCAATAAAAACTGACTCTGTACAGTTACACAGTGAGTGACCCTTACCCTGCTGAATAAACCCTGACTCTGTACGGTTACACTGTGAGTGACCCTTACCCTGCTGAATAAACCCTGACTCTCTACGGTTACACAGTGAGTGACCCTTACCCTGCTGAATAAACCCTGACTCTGTACAGTTACACAGTGAGTGACCCTGACCCTGCTGAATAAACCCTGTCTCTGTATGGTTACACAGTGAGTGACCCTGACCCTGCTGAATAAACACTGACTCTGTACGGTTACACAGGGAGTGACCCTTACCCTGCTGAATAAACCCTGACTCTGTACAGTTACACAGTGAGTGACCCTTACCCTGATGAATAAACCCTGTCTCTGTATGGTTACACAGTGAGTGACCCTTACCCTGCTGAATAAACACTGACTCTGTACGGTTACACAGTGAGTGACACTTACCCTGCTGAATAAACCCTGTCTCTGTACGGTTACACAGTGAGTGACCCTTACCCTGCTGAATAAACCCTGACTCTGTACAGTTACACAGTGAGTGACCCTTACCCTGCTGAATAAACCCTGACTCTGTACAGTTACACAGTGAGTGACCCTTACCCGGCTGAATAAACACTGACGCTGTACGGTTACACTGTGAGTAACCCTTCCCCTGCTGAATAAACCCTGACTCTGTACAGTTACACAGTGAGTGACCCTTACCCTGCTGAAAAAACACTGACTCTGTACAGTTCCACAGTGAGTGACCCTTACCCTGCTGAATAAACCCTGACGTAGTACGGTTACACATTGAGTGACCCTTACCCTGCTGAATAAACACTGACTCTGTACGGTTACACAGTGAGTGACCCTTACCCTGCTGAATAAACACTGACTCTGTCCGGTTACACTGTGAGTGACCCTTACCCTGATGAATAAACCCCGAGTCTGTACGGTTACACAGTGAGTGACCCTTACCCTGCTGAATAAACCCTGACTCTGTACGGTTACACAGTGAGTGACCCTTACCCTGCTGAATAAAACCCTGTCTCTGTACGGTTACACAGTGAGTGACCCTTACCCTGCTGAATAAACACTGACTCTGTACAGTTACACAGTGAGTGACCCTTACCCTGCTCAATAAAAACTGACTCTGTACAGTTACACAGTGAGTGACCCTTACCCTGCTCAATAAACACTGACTCTGTACGGTTACACAGTGAGTGACCCTTACCTGCTCAATAAAAACTGACTCTGTACAGTTACACAGTGAGTGACCCTTACCCTGCTGAATGAACCCTGACTCTGTACGGTTACACTGTGAGTGACCCTTACCCTGCTGAATAAACCCTGTCTCTGTACGGTTACACAGTGAGTGACCCTTACCCTGCTGAATAAACCCTGACTCTGTACGGTTACACAGTGAGTGACCCTTACCCTGCTGAATAAACCCTGACTCTGTACAGTTACACAGTGAGTGACCCTGACCCTGCTGAATAAACCCTGTCTCTGTATGGTTACACAGTGAGTGACCCTGACCCTGCTGAATAAACACTGACTCTGTACGGTTACACAGGGAGTGACCCTTACCCTGCTGAATAAACCCTGACTCTGTACGGTTACACACTGAGTGACCATTTTCCTGCTGAATAAACACTGACTCTGTACGGTTACACAGTGAGTGACCCTTACCCTGCTGAATAAACACTGACTCTGTACAGTTACACACTGAGTGACCCTTACCCTGCTGAATAAACACTGACTCTGTACAGTTACACAGTGAGTGACCCTTACCCTGCTGAATAAACCCTGACTCTGTACGGTTACACACTGAGTGACCATTTTCCTGCTGAATAAACACTGACTCTGTACGGTTACACAGTGAGTGACCCTTACCCTGCTGAATAAACCCTGACTCTGTACAGTTACACAGTGAGTGACCCTTACCCTTCTGAATTAACCCTGACTCTGTACAGTTACACAGTGAGTGACCCTTACCCGGCTGAATAAACACTGACTCTGCAGGGTTACACAGTGAGTGACACTTCCCCTGCTGAATAAACACTGACTCTGAACAGTTACACAGTGAGTGACCCTTACCCTGCTGAATAAACCCTGACTCTGTACGGTTACACAGTGAGCGACCCTTACCCTGCAGAATAAACACTGACTCTGTACGGTTACACAGTGAGTGACCCTTACCCTGCGGAATAAACACTGACTCTGTACGGTTACACAGTGAGTGACCCTTACCCTGCGGAATAAACACTGACTCTGTACGGTTACACAGTGAGTGACCCTTACCCTGCTGAATAAACCCTGACTCTGTACAGTTACACAGTGAGTGACCCTTACCCTTCTGTATTAACCCTGACTCTGTACAGTTACACAGTGAGTGACCCTTACCCGGCTGAATAAACACTGACTCTGCAGGGTTACACAGTGAGTGACACTTCCCCTGCTGAATAAACACTGACTCTGTACGGTTACACAGTGAGTGACCCTTACCCTGCTGAATAAACCCTGACTCTGTACGGTTACACAGTGAGTGACCCTTACCCTGCTGAATAAACACTGACTCTGTACAGTTACACAGTGAGTGACCCTTACCCTGCTGAATTAACCCTGACTCTGTACAGTTACACAGTGAGTGACCCTTACCCTGCTGAATAAACACTGACTCTGTACGGTTACACAGTGAGTGACCCTTACCCTGCTGAATAAACACTGACTCTGCAGGGTTACACAGTGAGTGACACTTCCCCTGCTGAATACACACTGACTCTGTACAGTTACACAGTGAGTGACCCTTACCCTGCAGAATAAACCCTGACTCTGTACGGTTACACAGTGAGTGACCCTTACCCTGCAGAATAAACACTGACTCTGTACGGTTACACAGTGAGTGACCCTTACCCTGCGGAATAAACACTGACTCTGTACGGTTACACAGTGAGTGACCCTTACCCTGCTGAAAAAACACTGACTCTGTACAGTTACACAGTGAGTGACCCTTGCCCTGGTGAATAAACACTGCCTCAGTACAGTAACACAGTGAGTGACCCTTATCCCACTGAATAAACCCTGACTCTGTACGGTTACACAGTGAGTGACCCTTACCCTGCTGAATAAACACTGAATCTGTACGGTTACACAGTGAGTGACACGTACCCTGCTGAATAAACCCTAACTCTGTACAGTTACACAGTGAGTGACCCTTACCCGGCTGAATAAACACTGACGCTGTACGGTTACACTGTGAGTGACCCTTCCCCTGCTGAATAAACCCTGACTCTGTACAGTTACACAGTGAGTGACCCTTACCCTGCTGAATAAACACTGACTCTGTACGGTTACACTGTGAGTGACCCTTAACCTGCTGAATAAACACTGACTCTGTACGGTTACACAGTGAGTGACCCTTACCCTGCTGAATAAACCCTGACTCTGTACGGTTACACAGTGAGTGACCCTTACCCTGCTGAATAAACCCTGACTCTGTACGGTTACACACTGAGTAACCCTTATCCTACTGAATAAACCCTGACTCTGTACGGTTACACAGTGAATGACCCTTACCCTGCTGAATAAACCCTGACTCTGTACGGTTACACAGTGAGTGACACTTACCCTGCTGAATAAACACTGTCTCTGTACGGTTACACAGTGAGTGACCCGTACCCTGCTGAATAAACCCTGACTCTGTACGGTTACACAGTGAGTGACCCTTACACTGCTGAATAAACCCTGACTCTGTACAGTTACACAGTGAGTGACCCCTTACCCTGCTGAATAAACACTGACTCTGTACGGTTACACAGTGAGTGACCCTTACCCTGCTGAATAAACCCTGACTCTGTACGGTTACACAGTGAGTGACCCTTACCCTGCTGAATAAACACTGACTCTGTACAGTTACACAGTGAGTGACCCTTACCCTGCTGAATTAACCCTGACTCTGTACAGTTACACAGTGAGTGAACCTTACCCGGCTGAATAAACACTGACTCTGCAGGGTTACACAGTGAGTGACACTTCCCCTGCTGAATAAACACTGACTCTGTACAGTTACACAGTGAGTGACCCTTACCCTGCTGAATAAACCCTGACTCTGTACGGTTACACAGTGAGTGACCCTTACCCTGCTGAATAAACCCTGACTCTGTACGGTTACACAGTGAGTGACCCTTACCCTGCTGAATAAACCCTGACTCTGTACGGTTACACAGTGAGTGACCCTTACCCTGATGAATAAACCCTGTCTCTGTATGGTTACACAGTGAGTGACCCTTACCCTGCTGAATAAACACTGACTCTGTACGGTTACACAGTGAGTGACACTTACCCTGCTGAATAAACCCTGTCTCTGTACGGTTACACAGTGAGTGACCCTTACCCTGCTGAATAAACCCTGACTCTGTACAGTTACACAGTGAGTGACCCTTACCCTGCTGAATAAACCCTGACTCTGTACAGTTACACAGTGAGTGACCCTTACCCGGCTGAATAAACACTGACGCTGTACGGTTACACTGTGAGTAACCCTTCCCCTGCTGAATAAACCCTGACTCTGTACAGTTACACAGTGAGTGACCCTTACCCTGCTGAAAAAACACTGACTCTGTACAGTTCCACAGTGAGTGACCCTTACCCTGCTGAATAAACCCTGACGTAGTACGGTTACACATTGAGTGACCCTTACCCTGCTGAATAAACACTGACTCTGTACGGTTACACAGTGAGTGACCCTTACCCTGCTGAATAAACACTGACTCTGTCCGGTTACACTGTGAGTGACCCTTACCCTGATGAATAAACCCCGAGTCTGTACGGTTACACAGTGAGTGACCCTTACCCTGCTGAATAAACCCTGACTCTGTACGGTTACACAGTGAGTGACCCTTACCCTGCTGAATAAAACCCTGTCTCTGTACGGTTACACAGTGAGTGACCCTTACCCTGCTGAATAAACACTGACTCTGTACAGTTACACAGTGAGTGACCCTTACCCTGCTCAATAAAAACTGACTCTGTACAGTTACACAGTGAGTGACCCTTACCCTGCTCAATAAACACTGACTCTGTACGGTTACACAGTGAGTGACCCTTACCTGCTCAATAAAAACTGACTCTGTACAGTTACACAGTGAGTGACCCTTACCCTGCTGAATGAACCCTGACTCTGTACGGTTACACTGTGAGTGACCCTTACCCTGCTGAATAAACCCTGTCTCTGTACGGTTACACAGTGAGTGACCCTTACCCTGCTGAATAAACCCTGACTCTGTACGGTTACACAGTGAGTGACCCTTACCCTGCTGAATAAACCCTGACTCTGTACAGTTACACAGTGAGTGACCCTGACCCTGCTGAATAAACCCTGTCTCTGTATGGTTACACAGTGAGTGACCCTGACCCTGCTGAATAAACACTGACTCTGTACGGTTACACAGGGAGTGACCCTTACCCTGCTGAATAAACCCTGACTCTGTACGGTTACACACTGAGTGACCATTTTCCTGCTGAATAAACACTGACTCTGTACGGTTACACAGTGAGTGACCCTTACCCTGCTGAATAAACACTGACTCTGTACAGTTACACACTGAGTGACCCTTACCCTGCTGAATAAACACTGACTCTGTACAGTTACACAGTGAGTGACCCTTACCCTGCTGAATAAACCCTGACTCTGTACGGTTACACACTGAGTGACCATTTTCCTGCTGAATAAACACTGACTCTGTACGGTTACACAGTGAGTGACCCTTACCCTGCTGAATAAACCCTGACTCTGTACAGTTACACAGTGAGTGACCCTTACCCTTCTGAATTAACCCTGACTCTGTACAGTTACACAGTGAGTGACCCTTACCCGGCTGAATAAACACTGACTCTGCAGGGTTACACAGTGAGTGACACTTCCCCTGCTGAATAAACACTGACTCTGAACAGTTACACAGTGAGTGACCCTTACCCTGCTGAATAAACCCTGACTCTGTACGGTTACACAGTGAGCGACCCTTACCCTGCAGAATAAACACTGACTCTGTACGGTTACACAGTGAGTGACCCTTACCCTGCGGAATAAACACTGACTCTGTACGGTTACACAGTGAGTGACCCTTACCCTGCGGAATAAACACTGACTCTGTACGGTTACACAGTGAGTGACCCTTACCCTGCTGAATAAACCCTGACTCTGTACAGTTACACAGTGAGTGACCCTTACCCTTCTGTATTAACCCTGACTCTGTACAGTTACACAGTGAGTGACCCTTACCCGGCTGAATAAACACTGACTCTGCAGGGTTACACAGTGAGTGACACTTCCCCTGCTGAATAAACACTGACTCTGTACGGTTACACAGTGAGTGACCCTTACCCTGCTGAATAAACCCTGACTCTGTACGGTTACACAGTGAGTGACCCTTACCCTGCTGAATAAACACTGACTCTGTACAGTTACACAGTGAGTGACCCTTACCCTGCTGAATTAACCCTGACTCTGTACAGTTACACAGTGAGTGACCCTTACCCTGCTGAATAAACACTGACTCTGTACGGTTACACAGTGAGTGACCCTTACCCTGCTGAATAAACACTGACTCTGCAGGGTTACACAGTGAGTGACACTTCCCCTGCTGAATACACACTGACTCTGTACAGTTACACAGTGAGTGACCCTTACCCTGCAGAATAAACCCTGACTCTGTACGGTTACACAGTGAGTGACCCTTACCCTGCAGAATAAACACTGACTCTGTACGGTTACACAGTGAGTGACCCTTACCCTGCGGAATAAACACTGACTCTGTACGGTTACACAGTGAGTGACCCTTACCCTGCTGAAAAAACACTGACTCTGTACAGTTACACAGTGAGTGACCCTTGCCCTGGTGAATAAACACTGCCTCAGTACAGTAACACAGTGAGTGACCCTTATCCCACTGAATAAACCCTGACTCTGTACGGTTACACAGTGAGTGACCCTTACCCTGCTGAATAAACACTGAATCTGTACGGTTACACAGTGAGTGACACGTACCCTGCTGAATAAACCCTAACTCTGTACAGTTACACAGTGAGTGACCCTTACCCGGCTGAATAAACACTGACGCTGTACGGTTACACTGTGAGTGACCCTTCCCCTGCTGAATAAACCCTGACTCTGTACAGTTACACAGTGAGTGACCCTTACCCTGCTGAATAAACACTGACTCTGTACGGTTACACTGTGAGTGACCCTTAACCTGCTGAATAAACACTGACTCTGTACGGTTACACAGTGAGTGACCCTTACCCTGCTGAATAAACCCTGACTCTGTACGGTTACACAGTGAGTGACCCTTACCCTGCTGAATAAACCCTGACTCTGTACGGTTACACACTGAGTAACCCTTATCCTACTGAATAAACCCTGACTCTGTACGGTTACACAGTGAATGACCCTTACCCTGCTGAATAAACCCTGACTCTGTACGGTTACACAGTGAGTGACACTTACCCTGCTGAATAAACACTGTCTCTGTACGGTTACACAGTGAGTGACCCGTACCCTGCTGAATAAACCCTGACTCTGTACGGTTACACAGTGAGTGACCCTTACACTGCTGAATAAACCCTGACTCTGTACAGTTACACAGTGAGTGACCCCTTACCCTGCTGAATAAACACTGACTCTGTACGGTTACACAGTGAGTGACCCTTACCCTGCTGAATAAACCCTGACTCTGTACGGTTACACAGTGAGTGACCCTTACCCTGCTGAATAAACACTGACTCTGTACAGTTACACAGTGAGTGACCCTTACCCTGCTGAATTAACCCTGACTCTGTACAGTTACACAGTGAGTGAACCTTACCCGGCTGAATAAACACTGACTCTGCAGGGTTACACAGTGAGTGACACTTCCCCTGCTGAATAAACACTGACTCTGTACAGTTACACAGTGAGTGACCCTTACCCTGCTGAATAAACCCTGACTCTGTACGGTTACACAGTGAGTGACCCTTACCCTGCTGAATAAACCCTGACTCTGTACGGTTACACAGTGAGTGACCCTTACACTGCAGAATAAACACTGACTCTGTACGGTTACACAGTGAGTGACCCTTACCCTGCGGAATAAACACTGACTCTGTACGGTTACACAGTGAGTGACCCTTACCCTGCGGAATAAACACTGACTCTGTACGGTTACACAATGAATGACCCTTACCCGGCTGAATAAACACTGACTCTGCAGGGTTACACAGTGAGTGACACTTCCCCGGCTGAATAAACACTGACTCTGCAGGGTTACACAGTGAGTGACACTTCCCCTGCTGAATAAACCCTGACTCTGTACGGTTACACAGTGAGTGACCCTTACACTGCAGAATAAACACTGACTCTCTACGGTTACACAGTGAGTGACCCTTACCCTGCTGAATAAACCCTAACTCTGTACAGTTACACAGTGAGTGACCCTTACCCGGCTGAATAAAAACTGACTCTGTACGGTTACACTGTGAGTGACCCTTGCCCTGCTGAATAAACCCTGACTCTGTACAGTTACACAGTGAGTGACCCTTACCCTGCTGAATAAACCCTGACTCTGTACAGTTACACAGTGAGTGATCCTTACCCTGCTGAACAAACACTGACTCTGTACAGTTCCACAGTGAGTGACCCTTACCCTGCTGAATAAACAATGACTCTGTACAGTTACACAGTGAGTGACCCTTACCCGGCTGAATAAACCCTGACTCTGTACGGTTACACAGTGAGTGACCCTTACCCTGCTGAATAAACACTGACTCTGTACAGTTACACAGTGAGTGACCCTTACACTGCTGAATAAACCCTGACTCTGTACAGTTACACAGTGAGTGACCCTTACCCGGCTGAATAAACACTGACTCTGTACGGTTACACAGTGAGTGACACTTCCCCTGCTGAATAAACCCTGACTCTGTACGGTTACACAGTGAGTGACCCTTACCCTGCAGAATAAACACTGACTCACTACGGTTACACAGTGAGTGACCCTTACCCTGCGGAATAAACACTGACTCTGTACGGTTACACAGTGAGTGACCCTTACCCTGCTGAATAAACACTGACTCTGTACAGTTCCAAAGTGAGTGACACTTACCCTGCTGAATAAACACTGCCTCAGTACAGTAACACAGTGAGTGACCCTTACCCAGCTGAATAAACCCTGACTCTGTACATTTACACAGTGAGCGACCCTTTCCCTGCTGAATAAACACTGACTCTGTACAGTTACACAGTGAGTGACCCTTACCCTGCTGAATAAACATTGACTCTGTACAGTTCCACAATGAGTGACCCTTACCCTGCTGAATAGACACTGACTCTGTACGGTTACACAGTGAGTGACCCTTACCCTGCTGAATAAACACTGAGTCTGTACAGTTACACAGTGAGTGACCCTTACCCTGCTGAATAAACCCTGACTCTGTACGGTTACACACTGAGTGACCATTTTCCTGCTGAATAAACACTGACTCTGTACGGTTACACAGTGAGTGACCCTTACCCTGCTGAATAAACCCTGACTCTGTACGGTTACACAGTGAGTGACCCTTACCCTGCTGAATAAACACTGACTCTGTACAGTTACACAGTGAGTGACCCTTACCCTGCTGAATTAACCCTGACTCTGTACAGTTACACAGTGAGTGACCCTTACCCGGCTGAATAAACACTGACTCTGCAGGGTTACACAGTGAGTGACACTTCCCCTGCTGAATACACACTGACTCTGTACAGTTACACAGTGAGTGACCCTTACCCTGCAGAATAAACCCTGACTCTGTACGGTTACACAGTGAGTGACCCTTACCCTGCAGAATAAACACTGACTCTGTACGGTTACACAGTGAGTGACCCTTACCCTGCGGAATAAACACTGACTCTGTACGGTTACACAGTGAGTGACCCTTACCCTGCTGAAAAAACACTGACTCTGTACAGTTACACAGTGAGTGACCCTTGCCCTGGTGAATAAACACTGCCTCAGTACAGTAACACAGTGAGTGACCCTTATCCCACTGAATAAACCCTGACTCTGTACGGTTACACAGTGAGTGACCCTTACCCTGCTGAATAAACACTGAATCTGTACGGTTACACAGTGAGTGACACGTACCCTGCTGAATAAACCCTAACTCTGTACAGTTACACAGTGAGTGACCCTTACCCGGCTGAATAAACACTGACGCTGTACGGTTACACTGTGAGTGACCCTTCCCCTGCTGAATAAACCCTGACTCTGTACAGTTACACAGTGAGTGACCCTTACCCTGCTGAATAAACACTGACTCTGTACGGTTACACTGTGAGTGACCCTTAACCTGCTGAATAAACACTGACTCTGTACAGTTCCACAGTGAGTGACCCTTACCCTGCTGAATAAACCCTGACGTAGTACGGTTACACACTGAGTGACCCTTACCCTGCTGAATAAACACTGACTCTGTACGGTTACACAGTGAGTGACCCTTACCCTGCTGAATAAACACTGACTCTGTCCGGTTACACTGTGAGTGACCCTTACCCTGATGAATAAACCCCGAGTCTGTACGGTTACACAGTGAGTGACCCTTACCCTGCTGAATAAACCCTGACTCTGTACGGTTACACAGTGAGTGACCCTTACCCTGCTGAATAAAACCCTGTCTCTGTACGGTTACACAGTGAGTGACCCTTACCCTGCTGAATAAACACTGACTCTGTACAGTTACACAGTGAGTGACCCTTACCCTGCTCAATAAAAACTGACTCTGTACAGTTACACAGTGAGTGACCCTTACCCTGCTCAATAAACACTGACTCTGTACGGTTACACAGTGAGTGACCCTTACCTGCTCAATAAAAACTGACTCTGTACAGTTACACAGTGAGTGACCCTTACCCTGCTGAATGAACCCTGACTCTGTACGGTTACACTGTGAGTGACCCTTACCCTGCTAAATAAACCCTGTCTCTGTACGGTTACACAGTGAGTGACCCTTACCCTGCTGAATAAACCCTGACTCTGTACGGTTACACAGTGAGTGACCCTTACCCTGCTGAATAAACCCTGACTCTGTACAGTTACACAGTGAGTGACCCTGACCCTGCTGAATAAACCCTGTCTCTGTATGGTTACACAGTGAGTGACCCTGACCCTGCTGAATAAACACTGACTCTGTACGGTTACACAGGGAGTGACCCTTACCCTGCTGAATAAACCCTGACTCTGTACGGTTACACACTGAGTGACCATTTTCCTGCTGAATAAACACTGACTCTGTACGGTTACACAGTGAGTGACCCTTACCCTGCTGAATAAACACTGACTCTGTACAGTTACACACTGAGTGACCCTTACCCTGCTGAATAAACACTGACTCTGTACAGTTACACAGTGAGTGACCCTTACCCTGCTGAATAAACCCTGACTCTGTACGGTTACACACTGAGTGACCATTTTCCTGCTGAATAAACACTGACTCTGTACGGTTACACAGTGAGTGACCCTTACCCTGCTGAATAAACCCTGACTCTGTACAGTTACACAGTGAGTGACCCTTACCCTTCTGAATTAACCCTGACTCTGTACAGTTACACAGTGAGTGACCCTTACCCGGCTGAATAAACACTGACTCTGCAGGGTTACACAGTGAGTGACACTTCCCCTGCTGAATAAACACTGACTCTGAACAGTTACACAGTGAGTGACCCTTACCCTGCTGAATAAACCCTGACTCTGTTCGGTTACACAGTGAGCGACCCTTACCCTGCAGAATAAACACTGACTCTGTACGGTTACACAGTGAGTGACCCTTACCCTGCGGAATAAACACTGACTCTGTACGGTTACACAGTGAGTGACCCTTACCCTGCGGAATAAACACTGACTCTGTACGGTTACACAGTGAGTGACCCTTACCCTGCTGAATAAACCCTGACTCTGTACAGTTACACAGTGAGTGACCCTTACCCTTCTGTATTAACCCTGACTCTGTACAGTTACACAGTGAGTGACCCTTACCCGGCTGAATAAACACTGACTCTGCAGGGTTACACAGTGAGTGACACTTCCCCTGCTGAATAAACACTGACTCTGTACGGTTACACAGTGAGTGACCCTTACCCTGCTGAATAAACCCTGACTCTGTACGGTTACACAGTGAGTGACCCTTACCCTGCTGAATAAACACTGACTCTGTACAGTTACACAGTGAGTGACCCTTACCCTGCTGAATTAACCCTGACTCTGTACAGTTACACAGTGAGTGACCCTTACCCTGCTGAATAAACACTGACTCTGTACGGTTACACAGTGAGTGACCCTTACCCTGCTGAATAAACACTGACTCTGCAGGGTTACACAGTGAGTGACACTTCCCCTGCTGAATACACACTGACTCTGTACAGTTACACAGTGAGTGACCCTTACCCTGCAGAATAAACCCTGACTCTGTACGGTTACACAGTGAGTGACCCTTACCCTGCAGAATAAACACTGACTCTGTACGGTTACACAGTGAGTGACCCTTACCCTGCGGAATAAACACTGACTCTGTACGGTTACACAGTGAGTGACCCTTACCCTGCTGAAAAAACACTGACTCTGTACAGTTACACAGTGAGTGACCCTTGCCCTGGTGAATAAACACTGCCTCAGTACAGTAACACAGTGAGTGACCCTTATCCCACTGAATAAACCCTGACTCTGTACGGTTACACAGTGAGTGACCCTTACCCTGCTGAATAAACACTGAATCTGTACGGTTACACAGTGAGTGACACGTACCCTGCTGAATAAACCCTAACTCTGTACAGTTACACAGTGAGTGACCCTTACCCGGCTGAATAAACACTGACGCTGTACGGTTACACTGTGAGTGACCCTTCCCCTGCTGAATAAACCCTGACTCTGTACAGTTACACAGTGAGTGACCCTTACCCTGCTGAATAAACACTGACTCTGTACGGTTACACTGTGAGTGACCCTTAACCTGCTGAATAAACACTGACTCTGTACGGTTACACAGTGAGTGACCCTTACCCTGCTGAATAAACCCTGACTCTGTACGGTTACACAGTGAGTGACCCTTACCCTGCTGAATAAACCCTGACTCTGTACGGTTACACACTGAGTAACCCTTATCCTACTGAATAAACCCTGACTCTGTACGGTTACACAGTGAATGACCCTTACCCTGCTGAATAAACCCTGACTCTGTACGGTTACACAGTGAGTGACACTTACCCTGCTGAATAAACACTGTCTCTGTACGGTTACACAGTGAGTGACCCGTACCCTGCTGAATAAACCCTGACTCTGTACGGTTACACAGTGAGTGACCCTTACACTGCTGAATAAACCCTGACTCTGTACAGTTACACAGTGAGTGACCCCTTACCCTGCTGAATAAACACTGACTCTGTACGGTTACACAGTGAGTGACCCTTACCCTGCTGAATAAACCCTGACTCTGTACGGTTACACAGTGAGTGACCCTTACCCTGCTGAATAAACACTGACTCTGTACAGTTACACAGTGAGTGACCCTTACCCTGCTGAATTAACCCTGACTCTGTACAGTTACACAGTGAGTGAACCTTACCCGGCTGAATAAACACTGACTCTGCAGGGTTACACAGTGAGTGACACTTCCCCTGCTGAATAAACACTGACTCTGTACAGTTACACAGTGAGTGACCCTTACCCTGCTGAATAAACCCTGACTCTGTACGGTTACACAGTGAGTGACCCTTACCCTGCTGAATAAACCCTGACTCTGTACGGTTACACAGTGAGTGACCCTTACACTGCAGAATAAACACTGACTCTGTACGGTTACACAGTGAGTGACCCTTACCCTGCGGAATAAACACTGACTCTGTACGGTTACACAGTGAGTGACCCTTACCCTGCGGAATAAACACTGACTCTGTACGGTTACACAATGAATGACCCTTACCCGGCTGAATAAACACTGACTCTGCAGGGTTACACAGTGAGTGACACTTCCCCGGCTGAATAAACACTGACTCTGCAGGGTTACACAGTGAGTGACACTTCCCCTGCTGAATAAACCCTGACTCTGTACGGTTACACAGTGAGTGACCCTTACACTGCAGAATAAACACTGACTCTCTACGGTTACACAGTGAGTGACCCTTACCCTGCTGAATAAACCCTAACTCTGTACAGTTACACAGTGAGTGACCCTTACCCGGCTGAATAAAAACTGACTCTGTACGGTTACACTGTGAGTGACCCTTGCCCTGCTGAATAAACCCTGACTCTGTACAGTTACACAGTGAGTGACCCTTACGCTGCTGAATAAACCCTGACTCTGTACAGTTACACAGTGAGTGATCCTTACCCTGCTGAACAAACACTGACTCTGTACAGTTCCACAGTGAGTGACCCTTACCCTGCTGAATAAACAATGACTCTGTACAGTTACACAGTGAGTGACCCTTACCCGGCTGAATAAACCCTGACTCTGTACGGTTACACAGTGAGTGACCCTTACCCTGCTGAATAAACACTGACTCTGTACAGTTACACAGTGAGTGACCCTTACACTGCTGAATAAACCCTGACTCTGTACAGTTACACAGTGAGTGACCCTTACCCGGCTGAATAAACACTGACTCTGTACGGTTACACAGTGAGTGACACTTCCCCTGCTGAATAAACCCTGACTCTGTACGGTTACACAGTGAGTGACCCTTACCCTGCAGAATAAACACTGACTCACTACGGTTACACAGTGAGTGACCCTTACCCTGCGGAATAAACACTGACTCTGTACGGTTACACAGTGAGTGACCCTTACCCTGCTGAATAAACACTGACTCTGTACAGTTCCAAAGTGAGTGACACTTACCCTGCTGAATAAACACTGCCTCAGTACAGTAACACAGTGAGTGACCCTTACCCAGCTGAATAAACCCTGACTCTGTACATTTACACAGTGAGCGACCCTTTCCCTGCTGAATAAACACTGACTCTGTACAGTTACACAGTGAGTGACCCTTACCCTGCTGAATAAACATTGACTCTGTACAGTTCCACAATGAGTGACCCTTACCCTGCTGAATAGACACTGACTCTGTACGGTTACACAGTGAGTGACCCTTACCCTGCTGAATAAACACTGA
Organism: Chiloscyllium punctatum; assembly: GCF_047496795.1. Classification (NCBI taxonomy): domain Eukaryota; kingdom Metazoa; phylum Chordata; class Chondrichthyes; order Orectolobiformes; family Hemiscylliidae; genus Chiloscyllium; species Chiloscyllium punctatum. Next base: position 17,078,733 of record NC_092766.1, read on the forward strand.
GTCTGTACAGTTACACAGTGAGTGACCCTTACCCTGCTGAATAAACCCTGACTCTGTACGGTTACACACTGAGTGACCATTTTCCTGCTGAATAAACACTGACTCTGTACGGTTACACAGTGAGTGACCCTTACCCTGCTGAATAAACCCTGACTCTGTACGGTTACACAGTGAGTGACCCTTACCCTGCTGAATAAACACTGACTCTGTACAGTTACACAGTGAGTGACCCTTACCCTGCTGAATTAACCCTGACTCTGTACAGTTACACAGTGAGTGACCCTTACCCGGCTGAATAAACACTGACTCTGCAGGGTTACACAGTGAGTGACACTTCCCCTGCTGAATACACACTGACTCTGTACAGTTACACAGTGAGTGACCCTTACCCTGCAGAATAAACCCTGACTCTGTACGGTTACACAGTGAGTGACCCTTACCCTGCAGAATAAACACTGACTCTGTACGGTTACACAGTGAGTGACCCTTACCCTGCGGAATAAACACTGACTCTGTACGGTTACACAGTGAGTGACCCTTACCCTGCTGAAAAAACACTGACTCTGTACAGTTACACAGTGAGTGACCCTTGCCCTGGTGAATAAACACTGCCTCAGTACAGTAACACAGTGAGTGACCCTTATCCCACTGAATAAACCCTGACTCTGTACGGTTACACAGTGAGTGACCCTTACCCTGCTGAATAAACACTGAATCTGTACGGTTACACAGTGAGTGACACGTACCCTGCTGAATAAACCCTAACTCTGTACAGTTACACAGTGAGTGACCCTTACCCGGCTGAATAAACACTGACGCTGTACGGTTACACTGTGAGTGACCCTTCCCCTGCTGAATAAACCCTGACTCTGTACAGTTACACAGTGAGTGACCCTTACCCTGCTGAATAAACACTGACTCTGTACGGTTACACTGTGAGTGACCCTTAACCTGCTGAATAAACACTGACTCTGTACGGTTACACAGTGAGTGACCCTTACCCTGCTGAATAAACCCTGACTCTGTACGGTTACACAGTGAGTGACCCTTACCCTGCTGAATAACCCCTGACTCTGTACGGTTACACACTGAGTAACCCTTATCCTACTGAATAAACCCTGACTCTGTACGGTTACACAGTGAATGACCCTTACCCTGCTGAATAAACCCTGACTCTGTACGGTTACACAGTGAGTGACACTTACCCTGCTGAATAAACACTGTCTCTGTACGGTTACACAGTGAGTGACCCGTACCCTGCTGAATAAACCCTGACTCTGTACGGTTACACAGTGAGTGACCCTTACACTGCTGAATAAACCCTGACTCTGTACAGTTACACAGTGAGTGACCCCTTACCCTGCTGAATAAACACTGACTCTGTACGGTTACACAGTGAGTGACCCTTACCCTGCTGAATAAACCCTGACTCTGTACGGTTACACAGTGAGTGACCCTTACCCTGCTGAATAAACACTGACTCTGTACAGTTACACAGTGAGTGACCCTTACCCTGCTGAATTAACCCTGACTCTGTACAGTTACACAGTGAGTGACCCTTACCCGGCTGAATAAACACTGACTCTGCAGGGTTACACAGTGAGTGACACTTCCCCTGCTAAATAAACACTGACTCTGTACAGTTACACAGTGAGTGACCCTTACCCTGCTGAATAAACCCTGACTCTGTACGGTTACACAGTGAGTGACCCTTACCCTGCTGAATAAACCCTGACTCTGTACGGTTACACAGTGAGTGACCCTTACACTGCAGAATAAACACTGACTCTGTACGGTTACACAGTGAGTGACCCTTACCCTGCGGAATAAACACTGACTCTGTACGGTTACACAGTGAGTGACCCTTACCCTGCGGAATAAACACTGACTCTGTACGGTTACACAGTGAATGACCCTTACCCGGCTGAATAAACACTGACTCTGCAGGGTTACACAGTGAGTGACACTTCCCCGGCTGAATAAACACTGACTCTGCAGGGTTACACAGTGAGTGACACTTCCCCTGCTGAATAAACCCTGACTCTGTACGGTTACACAGTGAGTGACCCTTACACTGCAGAATAAACACTGACTCTCTACGGTTACACAGTGAGTGACCCTTACCCTGCTGAATAAACCCTAACTCTGTACAGTTACACAGTGAGTGACCCTTACCCGGCTGAATAAACACTGACGCTGTACGGTTACACTGTGAGTGACCCTTCCCCTGCTGAATAAACCCTGACTCTGTACAGTTACACAGTGAGTGACCCTTACCCTGCTGAATAAAAACTGACTCTGTACGGTTACAGTGTGAGTGACCCTTGCCCTGCTGAATAAACCCTGACTCTGTACAGTAACACAGTGAGTGACCCTTACCCTGCTGAATAAACCCTGACTCTGTACAGTTACACAGTGAGTGACGCTTACCCTGCTGAACAAACACTGACTCTGTACAGTTCCACAGTGAGTGACCCTTACCCTGCTGAATAAACAATGACTCTGTACAGTTACACAGTGAGTGACCCTTACCCGGCTGAATAAACCCTGACTCTGTACGGTTACACAGTGAGTGACCCTTACCCTGCTGAATAAACCCTGACTCTGTACGGTTACACAGTGAGTGACCCTTACCCTGCTGAATAAACACTGACTCTGTACAGTTACACAGTGAGTGACCCTTACACTGCTGAATAAACCCTGACTCTGTACAGTTACACAGTGAGTGACCCTTACCCGGCTGAATAAACACTGACTCTGTACGGTTACACAGTGAGTGACACTTCCCCTGCTGAATAAACCCTGACTCTGTACGGTTACACAGTGAGTGACCCTTACCCTGCAGAATAAACACTGACTCACTACGGTTACACAGTGAGTGACCCTTACCCTGCGGAATAAACACTGACTCTGTACGGTTACACAGTGAGTGACCCTTACCCTGCTGAATAAACACTGACTCTGTACAGTTACACGGTCAGTGACCCTTACCCTGCTGAATAAACACTGACTCTGTACAGTTCCAAAGTGAGTGACACTTACCCTGCTGAATAAACACTGCCTCAGTACAGTAACACAGTGAGTGACCCTTACCCAGCTGAATAAACCCTGACTCTGTACATTTACACAGTGAGCGACCCTTTCCCTGCTGAATAAACACTGACTCTGTACAGTTACACAGTGAGTGACCCTTACCCTGCTGAATAAACATTGACTCTGTACAGTTCCACAATGAGTGACCCTTACCCTGCTGAATAGACACTGACTCTGTACGGTTACACAGTGAGTGACCCTTACCCTGCTGAATAAACACTGAGTCTGTACAGTTACACAGTGAGTGACCCTTACCCTGCTGAATAAACCCTGACTCTGTACGGTTACACACTGAGTGACCATTTTCCTGCTGAATAAACACTGACTCTGTACAGTTACACAGTGAGTGACCCTTACCCTGCTGAATAAACCCTGACTCTGTACAGTTACACAGTGAGTGACCCTTACCCTGCTGAATAAACCCTGACTCTGTACAGTTACACAGTGAGTGACCCTTACCCTGCTGAATAAGCACTGACTCTGTACGGTTAAACAGTGAGTGACCCTTACCCTGCTGAATAAACACTGACTCTGTACAGTTACACAGAGGGTGACCCTTACTCTGTCTGAATAAACACTGACTCTGTACGGTTAAACAGTGAGTAACCCTTACCCTGGCTGAATAAACACTGTCTCTGTACATTTACACAGTGAGTGATCCTTACCCTGGCTGAATAAACACCGTCTCTGTACAGTTACACAGTGAGTGACCCTTACCCTGCTGAATAAACACCGACTCTGTACGGTTACACAGTGAGTGACCCTTACCCTGCTGAATAAACACTGACTCTGTACAGTTACACAGTGAGTGATCCTTACCCTGCTGAATAAACCCTGACTCTGTACAGTTACACAGTGAGTGATCCTTACCCTGCTGAATAAACACTGACTCTGTACAGTTACACAGTGAGTGACCCTTACCCTGCTGAATAAACCCCGAGGCTGTTTGGTTACACAGTAAGTGACCCTTACCCTGCTGAATAAACCCTGACTCTGTACGGTTACACAGTGAGTGACCCTTATCCTGCTGAATAAACACTGACTCTGTCCGGTTACACAGTGAGTGACCCTTACCCTGCTGAATAAACCCTGTCTCTGTACGGTTACACAGTGAGTGACCGTTACCCTGCTGAATAAACCCTGTCTCTGTACGGTTACACAGTGAGTGACCCTTACCCTGCTGAACAAACACTGACTCTGTACAGTTACACAGTGAGTGACCCTTACCCTGCTCAATAAAAACTGACTCTGTACAGTTACACAGTGAGTGACCCTTACCCTGCTGAATAAACACTGACTCTGTACGGGTACACAGTGAGTGACCCTTACCCTGCTCAATAAAAACTGACTCTGTACAGTTACACAGTGAGTGACCCTTACCCTGCTGAATAAACCCTGACTCTGTACGGTTACACTGTGAGTGACCCTTACCCTGCTGAATAAACCCTGACTCTGTACGGTTACACAGTGAGTGACCCTTACCCTGCTGAATAAACCCTGACTCTGTACAGTTACACAGTGAGTGACCCTGACCCTGCTGAATAAACCCTGTCTCTGTATGGTTACACAGTGAGTGACCCTGACCCTGCTGAATAAACACTGACTCTGTACGGTTACACAGGGAGTGACCCTTACCCTGCTGAATAAACCCTGACTCTGTACAGTTACACAGTGAGTGACCCTTACCCTGCTGAATAAACCCTGTCTCTGTATGGTTACACAGTGAGTGACCCTTACCCTGCTGAATAAACACTGACTCTGTACGGTTACACAGTGAGTGACACTTACCCTGCTGAATAAACCCTGTCTCTGTACGGTTACACAGTGAGTGACCCTTACCCTGCTGAATAAACCCTGACTCTGTACAGTTACACAGTGAGTGACCCTTACCCTGCTGAATAAACCCTGACTCTGTACAGTTACACAGTGAGTGACCCTTACCCGGCTGAATAAACACTGACGCTGTACGGTTACACTGTGAGTAACCCTTCCCCTGCTGAATAAACCCTGACTCTGTACAGTTACACAGTGAGTGACCCTTACCCTGCTGAAAAAACACTGACTCTGTACAGTTCCACAGTGAGTGACCCTTACCCTGCTGAATAAACCCTGACATAGTACGGTTACACACTGAGTGACCCTTATCCTGCTGAATAAACCCTGACTCTGTACAGTTACACAGTGAGTGACCCCTTACCCTGCTGAATAGACACTGACTCTGTACGGTTACACAGTGAGTAACCCTTACCCTGCTGAATAAACCCCGAGTTTGTACGGTTACACAGTGATTAACCCTTTTCCTACTGAATAAACCCTGACTCTGTACGGTTACACAGTGAGTGACCCTTACCCTGCTGAATAAACCCTGACTCTGTACGGTTACACAGTGAGTGACCCTTACCCTGCTGAATAAACACTGACTCTGTACAGTTACACACTGAGTGACCATTATACTGCTGAATAAACACTGAGTCTGTACAGTTACACAGTGAGTGACCCTTACCCGGCTGAATAAACCCTGACTCTGTACGGTTACACAGTGAGTGACCCTTACCCTGCTGAATAAACCCCGAGTCTGTATGGTTACACAGTGAGTGACCCTTACCCTGCTGAATAAACCCTGACTCTGTACGGTTACATAGTGAGTAACCCTTATCCCATTGAATAAACCCTGACTCTGTACGGTTACACAGTGAGTGACCCTTACCTTGCTGAATAAACCCTGACTCTGTACGGTTACACAGTGAGTGACCCTTACCCTGCTGAATAAACACTGACTCTGTACAGTTACACAGTGAGAGACCCTTACCCTGCTGAATAAACACTGAGTCTGTACAGTTACACAGTGAGTGACCCTTACCCTGCTGAATAAACCCTGACTCTGTACGGTTACACACTGAGTGACCATTATCCTGCTGAATAAACACTGACTCTGTACGGTTACACAGTGAGTGACCCTTACCCTGCTGAATAAACCCTGACTCTGTACGGTTACACAGTGAGTGACCCTTACCCGGCTGAATTAACCCTGACTCTGTACAGTTACACAGTGAGTGACCCTTACCCGGCTGAATAAACACTGACTCTGCAGGGTTACACAGTGAGTGACACTTCCCCTGCTGAATACACACTGACTCTGTACAGTTACACAGTGAGTGACCCTTACCCTGCAGAATTAACCCTGACTCTGTACGGTTACACAGTGAGTGACCCTTACCCTGCAGAATAAACACTGACTCTGTACGGTTACACAGTGAGTGACCCTTACCCTGCGGAATAAACACTGACTCTGTACGGTTACACAGTGAGTGACCCTTACCCTGCTGAAAAAACACTGACTCTGTACAGTTACACAGTGAGTGACCCTTGCCCTGGTGAATAAACACTGCCTCAGTACAGTAACACAGTGAGTGACCCTTATCCCACTGAATAAACCCTGACTCTGTACGGTTACACAGTGAGTGACCCTTACCCTGCTGAATAAACACTGAATCTGTACGGTTACACAGTGAGTGACACGTACCCTGCTGAATAAACCCTAACTCTGTACAGTTACACAGTGAGTGACCCTTACCCGGCTGAATAAACACTGACGCTGTACGGTTACACTGTGAGTGACCCTTCCCCTGCTGAATAAACCCTGACTCTGTACAGTTACACAGTGAGTGACCCTTACCCTGCTGAATAAACACTGACTCTGTACGGTTACACTGTGAGTGACCCTTAACCTGCTGAATAAACACTGACTCTGTACGGTTACACAGTGAGTGACCCTTACCCTGCTGAATAAACCCTGACTCTGTACGGTTACACAGTGAGTGACCCTTACCCTGCTGAATAACCCCTGACTCTGTACGGTTACACACTGAGTAACCCTTATCCTACTGAATAAACCCTGACTCTGTACGGTTACACAGTGAATGACCCTTACCCTGCTGAATAAACCCTGACTCTGTACGGTTACACAGTGAGTGACACTTACCCTGCTGAATAAACACTGTCTCTGTACGGTTACACAGTGAGTGACCCGTACCCTGCTGAATAAACCCTGACTCTGTACGGTTACACAGTGAGTGACCCTTACACTGCTGAATAAACCCTGACTCTGTACAGTTACACAGTGAGTGACCCCTTACCCTGCTGAATAAACACTGACTCTGTACGGTTACACAGTGAGTGACCCTTACCCTGCTGAATAAACCCTGACTCTGTACGGTTACACAGTGAGTGACCCTTACCCTGCTGAATAAACACTGACTCTGTACAGTTACACAGTGAGTGACCCTTACCCTGCTGAATTAACCCTGACTCTGTACAGTTACACAGTGAGTGACCCTTACCCGGCTGAATAAACACTGACTCTGCAGGGTTACACAGTGAGTGACACTTCCCCTGCTGAATAAACACTGACTCTGTACAGTTACACAGTGAGTGACCCTTACCCTGCTGAATAAACCCTGACTCTGTACGGTTACACAGTGAGTGACCCTTACCCTGCTGAATAAACCCTGACTCTGTACGGTTACACAGTGAGTGACCCTTACACTGCAGAATAAACACTGACTCTGTACGGTTACACAGTGAGTGACCCTTACCCTGCGGAATAAACACTGACTCTGTACGGTTACACAGTGAGTGACCCTTACCCTGCGGAATAAACACTGACTCTGTACGGTTACACAGTGAATGACCCTTACCCGGCTGAATAAACACTGACTCTGCAGGGTTACACAGTGAGTGACACTTCCCCGGCTGAATAAACACTGACTCTGTACAGTTACACAGTGAGTGACCCTTACCCTGCTGAATAAAAACTGACTCTGTACGGTTACAGTGTGAGTGACCCTTGCCCTGCTGAATAAACCCTGACTCTGTACAGTAACACAGTGAGTGACCCTTACCCTGCTGAATAAACCCTGACTCTGTACAGTTACACAGTGAGTGACGCTTACCCTGCTGAACAAACACTGACTCTGTACAGTTCCACAGTGAGTGACCCTTACCCTGCTGAATAAACAATGACTCTGTACAGTTACACAGTGAGTGACCCTTACCCGGCTGAATAAACCCTGACTCTGTACGGTTACACAGTGAGTGACCCTTACCCTGCTGAATAAACCCTGACTCTGTACGGTTACACAGTGAGTGACCCTTACCCTGCTGAATAAACACTGACTCTGTACAGTTACACAGTGAGTGACCCTTACACTGCTGAATAAACCCTGACTCTGTACAGTTACACAGTGAGTGACCCTTACCCGGCTGAATAAACACTGACTCTGTACGGTTACACAGTGAGTGACACTTCCCCTGCTGAATAAACCCTGACTCTGTACGGTTACACAGTGAGTGACCCTTACCCTGCAGAATAAACACTGACTCACTACGGTTACACAGTGAGTGACCCTTACCCTGCGGAATAAACACTGACTCTGTACGGTTACACAGTGAGTGACCCTTACCCTGCTGAATAAACACTGACTCTGTACAGTTACACGGTCAGTGACCCTTACCCTGCTGAATAAACACTGACTCTGTACAGTTCCAAAGTGAGTGACACTTACCCTGCTGAATAAACACTGCCTCAGTACAGTAACACAGTGAGTGACCCTTACCCAGCTGAATAAACCCTGACTCTGTACATTTACACAGTGAGCGACCCTTTCCCTGCTGAATAAACACTGACTCTGTACAGTTACACAGTGAGTGACCCTTACCCTGCTGAATAAACATTGACTCTGTACAGTTCCACAATGAGTGACCCTTACCCTGCTGAATAGACACTGACTCTGTACGGTTACACAGTGAGTGACCCTTACCCTGCTGAATAAACACTGAGTCTGTACAGTTACACAGTGAGTGACCCTTACCCTGCTGAATAAACCCTGACTCTGTACGGTTACACACTGAGTGACCATTTTCCTGCTGAATAAACACTGACTCTGTACAGTTACACAGTGAGTGACCCTTACCCTGCTGAATAAACCCTGACTCTGTACAGTTACACAGTGAGTGACCCTTACCCTGCTGAATAAACCCTGACTCTGTACAGTTACACAGTGAGTGACCCTTACCCTGCTGAATAAGCACTGACTCTGTACGGTTAAACAGTGAGTGACCCGTACCCTGCTGAATAAACACTGACTCTGTACAGTTACACAGAGGGTGACCCTTACTCTGTCTGAATAAACACTGACTCTGTACGGTTAAACAGTGAGTAACCCTTACCCTGGCTGAATAAACACTGTCTCTGTACATTTACACAGGGAGTGATCCTTACCCTGGCTGAATAAACACCGTCTCTGTACAGTTACACAGTGAGTGACCCTTACCCTGCTGAATAAACACCGACTCTGTACGGTTACACAGTGAGTGACCCTTACCCTGCTGAATAAACACTGACTCTGTACAGTTACACAGTGAGTGATCCTTACCCTGCTGAATAAACCCTGACTCTGTACAGTTACACAGTGAGTGATCCTTACCCTGCTGAATAAACACTGACTCTGTACAGTTACACAGTGAGTGACCCTTACCCTGCTGAATAAACCCCGAGGCTGTTTGGTTACACAGTAAGTGACCCTTACCCTGCTGAATAAACCCTGACTCTGTACGGTTACACAGTGAGTGACCCTTATCCTGCTGAATAAACACTGACTCTGTCCGGTTACACAGTGAGTGACCCTTACCCTGCTGAATAAACCCTGTCTCTGTACGGTTACACAGTGAGTGACCGTTACCGTGCTGAATAAACCCTGTCTCTGTACGGTTACACAGTGAGTGACCCTTACCCTGCTGAACAAACACTGACTCTGTACAGTTACACAGTGAGTGACCCTTACCCTGCTCAATAAAAACTGACTCTGTACAGTTACACAGTGAGTGACCCTTACCCTGCTGAATAAACACTGACTCTGTACGGGTACACAGTGAGTGACCCTTACCCTGCTCAATAAAAACTGACTCTGTACAGTTACACAGTGAGTGACCCTTACCCTGCTGAATAAACCCTGACTCTGTACGGTTACACTGTGAGTGACCCTTACCCTGCTGAATAAACCCTGACTCTGTACGGTTACACAGTGAGTGACCCTTACCCTGCTGAATAAACCCTGACTCTGTACAGTTACACAGTGAGTGACCCTGACCCTGCTGAATAAACCCTGTCTCTGTATGGTTACACAGTGAGTGACCCTGACCCTGCTGAATAAACACTGACTCTGTACGGTTACACAGGGAGTGACCCTTACCCTGCTGAATAAACCCTGACTCTGTACAGTTACACAGTGAGTGACCCTTACCCTGCTGAATAAACCCTGTCTCTGTATGGTTACACAGTGAGTGACCCTTACCCTGCTGAATAAACACTGACTCTGTACGGTTACACAGTGAGTGACACTTACCCTGCTGAATAAACCCTGTCTCTGTACGGTTACACAGTGAGTGACCCTTACCCTGCTGAATAAACCCTGACTCTGTACAGTTACACAGTGAGTGACCCTTACCCTGCTGAATAAACCCTGACTCTGTACAGTTACACAGTGAGTGACCCTTACCCGGCTGAATAAACACTGACGCTGTACGGTTACACTGTGAGTAACCCTTCCCCTGCTGAATAAACCCTGACTCTGTACAGTTACACAGTGAGTGACCCTTACCCTGCTGAAAAAACACTGACTCTGTACAGTTCCACAGTGAGTGACCCTTACCCTGCTGAATAAACCCTGACATAGTACGGTTACACACTGAGTGACCCTTATCCTGCTGAATAAACCCTGACTCTGTACAGTTACACAGTGAGTGACCCCTTACCCTGCTGAATAGACACTGACTCTGTACGGCTACACAGTGAGTAACCCTTACCTTGCTGAATAAACCCCGAGTTTGTACGGTTACACAGTGATTAACCCTTTTCCTACTGAATAAACCCTGACTCTGTACGGTTACACAGTGAGTGACCCTTACCCTGCTGAATAAACACGGACTCTGTACGGTTACACAGTGAGTGACACTTACCCTGCTGAATAAACACTGACTCTGTACAGTTACACACTGAGTGACCATTATACTGCTGAATAAACACTGAGTCTGTACAGTTACACAGTGAGTGACCCTTACCCGGCTGAATAAACCCTGACTCTGTACGGTTACACAGTGAGTGACCCTTACCCTGCTGAATAAACCCCGAGTCTGTATGGTTACACAGTGAGTGACCCTTACCCTGCTGAATAAACCCTGACTCTGTACGGTTACATAGTGAGTAACCCTTATCCCATTGAATAAACCCTGACTCTGTACGGTTACACAGTGAGTGACCCTTACCTTGCTGAATAAACCCTGACTCTGTACGGTTACACAGTGAGTGACCCTTACCCTGCTGAATAAACACTGACTCTGTACAGTTACACAGTGAGAGACCCTTACCCTGCTGAATAAACACTGAGTCTGTACAGTTACACAGTGAGTGACCCTTACCCTGCTGAATAAACCCTGACTCTGTACGGTTACACACTGAGTGACCATTATCCTGCTGAATAAACACTGACTCTGTACGGTTACACAGTGAGTGACCCTTACCCTGCTGAATAAACCCTGACTCTGTACGGTTACACAGTGAGTGACCCTTACCCGGCTGAATAAACACTGACTCTGTACAGTTACACAGTGAGTGACCCTTACCCTGCTGAATAAACCCTGACTCTGTACAGTTACACAGTGAGTGACCCTTACCCTGCTGAATAAACACTGACTCTGTAAAGTTACACAGTGAGTGACCCTTACCCTGCTGAATAAACACTGACTCTGTACGGTTACACAGTGAGTGACCCTTACCCTGCTGAATAAATACTGACTCTGTACGGTTATACAGTGAGTGACCCTTACCCTGCGGAATAAACACTGACTCTGTACGGTTACACACTGAGTGACACTTACCCTGCTGAATAAACACTGACTCTGTACGGTTACACAGTGAGTGACCCTTACCCTGCTGAATAAACCCTGACTCTGTACAGTTACACAGTGAGTGACCCTTACCCGGCTGAATAAACACTGACTCTGTACGGTTACACAGTGAGTGACACTTCCCCTGCTGAATAAACCCTGACTCTGTACGGTTACACAGTGAGTGACCCTTACCCTGCAGAATAAACACTGACTCTTTACGGTTACACAGTGAGTGACCCTTACCCTGCGGAATAAACACTGACTCTGTACGGTTATACACTGAGTGACCCTTACCCTGCTGAATAAACACTGACTCTGTACGGTTACACAGTGAGTGACCCTTACCCTGCTGAATAAACACTGACTCTGTCCGGTTACACTGTGAGTGACCCTTACCCTGCTGAATAAACCCTGTCTCTGTACGGTTACACAGTGAGTGACCGTTACCCTGCTGAATAAACCCTGACTCTGTACGGTTACACAGTGAGTGACCCTTACCCTGCTGAATAAAACCCTGTCTCTGTACGGTTACACAGTGAGTGACCCTTACCCTGCTGAATAAACACTGACTCTGTACAGTAACACAGTGAGTGACGCTTACCCTGCTCAATAAAAACTGACTCTGTTCAGTTACACAGTGAGTGACCCTTACCCTGCTCAATAAACACTGACTCTGTACGGTTACACAGTGAGTGACCCTTACCTGCTCAATAAAAACTGACTCTGTACAGTTACACAGTGAGTGACCCTTACCCTGCTGAATGAACCCTGACTCTGTACGGTTACACTGTGAGTGACCCTTACCCTGCTGAATAAACCCTGTCTCTGTACGGTTACACAGTGAGTGACCCTTACCCTGCTGAATAAACCCTGACTCTGTACAGTTACACAGTGAGTGACCCTGACCCTGCTGAATAAACCCTGTCTCTGTATGGTTACACAGTGAGTGACCCTGACCCTGCTGAATAAACACTGACTCTGTACGGTTACACAGGGAGTGACCCTTACCCTGCTGAATAAACCCTGACTCTGTACAGTTACACAGTGAGTGACCCTTACCCTGCTGAATAAACCCTGTCTCTGTATGGTTACACAGTGAGTGACCCTTACCCTGCTGAATAAACCCTGACGTAGTACGGTTACACACTGAGTGACCCTTATCCTGCTGAATAAACCCTGACTCTGTACAGTTACACAGTGAGTGACCCCTTACCCTGCTGAATAGACACTGACTCTGTACGGTTACACAGTGAGTAACCCTTACCCTGCTGAATAAACCCCGAGTCTGTACGGTTACACAGTGATTGACCCTTTTCCTACTGAATAAACCCTGACTCTGTACGGTTACACAGTGAGTGACCCTTACCCTGCTGAATAAACCCTGACTCTGTACGGTTACACAGTGAGTGACCCTTACCCTGCTGAATAAACACTGACTCTGTACAGTTACACACTGAGTGACCATTATACTGCTGAATAAACACTGAGTTGTACAGTTACACAGTGAGTGACCCTTACCCGGCTGAATAAACCCTGACTCTGTACGGTTACACAGTGAGTGACCCTTACCCTGCTGAATAAACCCCGAGTCTGTATGGTTACACAGTGAGTGACCCTTACCCTGCTGAATAAACCCTGACTCTGTACGGTTACATAGTGAGTAACCCTTATCCCATTGAATAAACCCTGACTCTGTACGGTTACACAGTGAGTGACCCTTACCTTGCTGAATAAACCCTGACTCTGTACGGTTACACAGTGAGTGACCCTTACCCTGCTGAATAAACACTGACTCTGTACAGTTACACAGTGAGAGACCCTTACCCTGCTGAATAAACACTGAGTCTGTACAGTTACACAGTGAGTGACACTTACCCTGCTGAATAAACCCTGACTCTGTACGGTTACACACTGAGTGACCATTATCCTGCTGAATAAACACTGACTCTGTACGGTTACACAGTGAGTGACCCTTACCCTGCTGAATAAACCCTGACTCTGTACGGTTACACAGTGAGTGACCCTTACCCGGCTGAATAAACACTGACTCTGTACAGTTACACAGTGAGTGACCCTTACCCTGCTGAATAAACCCTGACTCTGTACAGTTACACAGTGAGTGACCCTTACCCTGCTGAATAAACACTGACTCTGTAAAGTTACACAGTGAGTGACCCTTACCCTGCTGAATAAACACTGACTCTGTACGGTTACACAGTGAGTGACCCTTACCCTGCTGAATAAACACTGACTCTGTACGGTTATACAGTGAGTGACCCTTACCCTGCGGAATAAACACTGACTCTGTACGGTTACACACTGAGTGACACTTACCCTGCTGAATAAACACTGACTCTGTACGGTTACACAGTGAGTGACCCTTACCCTGCTGAATAAACCCTGACTCTGTACAGTTACACAGTGAGTGACCCTTACCCGGCTGAATAAACACTGACTCTGTACGGTTACACAGTGAGTGACACTTCCCCTGCTGAATAAACCCTGACTCTGTACGGTTACACAGTGAGTGACCCTTACCCTGCAGAATAAACACTGACTCTTTACGGTTACACAGTGAGTGACCCTTACCCTGCGGAATAAACACTGACTCTGTACGGTTATACACTGAGTGACCCTTACCCTGCTGAATAAACACTGACTCTGTACGGTTACACAGTGAGTGACCCTTACCCTGCTGAATAAACCCTGACTCTGTACATTTACACAGTGAGCGACCCTTACCCTGCTGAATAAACACTGACTCTGTACAGTTACACAGTGAGTGACCCTTACCCTGCTGAATAAACATTGACTCTGTACAGTTCCACAGTGAGTGACCCTTACCCTGCTGAATAGACACTGACTCTGTACGGTTACACAGTGAGTGACCCTTACCCTGCTGAATAAACACTGAGTCTGTACAGTTACACAGTGAGTGACCCTTACCCTGCTGAATAAACCCTGACTCTGTACGGTTACACACTGAGTGACCATTTTCCTGCAAAATAAACACTGACTCTGTACGGTTACACAGTGAGTGACCCTTACCCTGCTGAATAAACCCTGACTCTGTACGGTTATACAGTGAGTGACCCTTACCCTGCTGAATAAACCCTGACTCTGTACGGTTACACAGTGAGTGACCCTTACCCTGCTGAATAAACACTGACTCTGTACGGTTACACAGTGAGTGACCCTTACCCGGCTGAATATACACTGACTCTGTACAGTTACACAGTGAGTGACCCTTGCCCTGCTGAATAAACCCTGACTCTGTACAGTTACACAGTGAGTGACCCTTACCCTGCTGAATAAACACTGACTCTGTACAGTTACACAGTGAGTGACCCTTACCCTGCTGAATACACACTGACTCTGTACGGTTACACAGTGAGTGACCCTTACCCTGCGGAATAAACACTGACTCTGTACGGTTACACAGTGAGTGACCCTTACCCTGCTGAATAAACACTGACTCTGTACAGTTACACACTGAGTGACCCTTACCCTGCTGAATAAACACTGACTCTGTACAGTTACACAGTGAGTGACCCTTACCCTGCTGAATAAACCCTGACTCTGTACGGTTACACACTGAGTGACCATTTTCCTGCTGAATAAACACTGACTCTGTACGGTTACACAGTGAGTGACCCTTACCCTGCTGAATAAACCCTGACTCTGTACAGTTACACAGTGAGTGACCCTTACCCTTCTGAATTAACCCTGACTCTGTACAGTTACACAGTGAGTGACCCTTACCCGGCTGTATAAACACTGACTCTGCAGGGTTACACAGTGAGTGACACTTCCCCTGCTGAATAAACACTGACTCTGAACAGTTACACAGTGAGTGACCCTTACCCTGCTGAATAAACCCTGACTCTGTACGGTTTCACAGTGAGCGACCCTTACCCTGCAGAATAAACACTGACTCTGTACGGTTACACAGTGAGTGACCCTTACCCTGCGGAATAAACACTGACTCTGTACGGATACACAGTGAGTGACCCTTACCCTGCGGAATAAACACTGACTCTGTACGGTTACACAGTGAGTGACCCTTACCCTGCTGAATAAACCCTGACTCTGTACAGTTACACAGTGAGTGACCCTTACCCTTCTGAATTAACCCTGACTCTGTACAGTTACACAGTGAGTGACCCTTACCCGGCTGAATAAACACTGACTCTGCAGGGTTACACAGTGAGTGACACTTCCCCTGCTGAATAAACACTGACTCTGTACGGTTACACAGTGAGTGACCCTTACCCTGCTGAATAAACCCTGACTCTGTACGGTTACACAGTGAGTGACCCTTACCCTGCTGAATAAACACTGACTCTGTACAGTTACACAGTGAGTGACCCTTACCCTGCTGAATTAACCCTGACTCTGTACAGTTACACAGTGAGTGACCCTTACCCGGCTGAATAAACACTGACTCTGCAGGGTTACACAGTGAGTGACACTTCCCCTGCTGAATACACACTGACTCTGTACAGTTACACAGTGAGTGACCCTTACCCTGCAGAATAAACCCTGACTCTGTACGGTTACACAGTGAGTGACCCTTACCCTGCAGAATAAACACTGACTCTGTACGGTTACACAGTGAGTGACCCTTACCCTGCGGAATAAACACTGACTCTGCACGGTTACACAGTGAGTGACCCTTACCCTGCTGAAAAATCACAGACTCTGTACAGTTACACAGTGAGTGACCCTTGCCCTGGTGAATACACACTGCCTCAGTACAGTAACACAGTGAGTGACCCTTATCCCACTGAATAAACCCTGACTCTGTACGGTTACACAGTGAGTGACCCTTACCCTGCTGAATAAACACTGAATCTGTACGGTTACACAGTGAGTGACACGTACCCTGCTGAATAAACCCTAACTCTGTACAGTTACACAGTGAGTGACCCTTACCCGGCTGAATAAACACTGACGCTGTACGGTTACACTGTGAGTGACCCTTCCCCTGCTGAATAAACCCTGACTCTGTACAGTTACACAGTGAGTGACCCTTACCCTGCTGAATAAACACTGACTCTGTACGGTTACACTGTGAGTGACCCTTAACCTGCTGAATAAACACTGACTCTGTACGGTTACACAGTGAGTGACCCTTACCCTGCTGAATAAACCCTGACTCTGTACGGTTACACAGTGAGTGACCCTTACCCTGCTGAATAAACCCTGACTCTGTACGGTTACACACTGAGTAACCCTTATCCTACTGAATAAACCCTGACTCTGTACGGTTACACAGTGAATGACCCTTACCCTGCTGAATAAACCCTGACTCTGTACGGTTACACAGTGAGTGACACTTACCCTGCTGAATAAACACTGTCTCTGTACGGTTACACAGTGATTGACCCGTACCCTGCTGAATAAACCCTGACTCTGTACGGTTACACAGTGAGTGACCCTTACACTGCTGAATAAACCCTGACTCTGTACAGTTACACAGTGAGTGACCCCTTACCCTGCTGAATAAACACTGACTCTGTACGGTTACACAGTGAGTGACCCTTACCCTGCTGAATAAACCCTGACTCTGTACGGTTACACAGTGAGTGACCCTTACCCTGCTGAATAAACACTGACTCTGTACAGTTACACAGTGATTGACCCTTACCCTGCTGAATTAACCCTGACTCTGTACAGTTACACAGTGAGTGACCCTTACCCGGCTGAATAAACACTGACTCTGCAGGGTTACACAGTGAGTGACACTTCCCCTGCTGAATAAACACTGACTCTGTACAGTTACACAGTGAGTGACCCTTACCCTGCTGAATAAACCCTGACTCTGTACGGTTACACAGTGAGTGACACTTCCCCGGCTGAATAAACACTGACTCTGCAGGGTTACACAGTGAGTGACACTTCCCCTGCTGAATAAACCCTGACTCTGTACGGTTACACAGTGAGTGAACCTTACACGGCAGAATAAACACTGACTCTCTACGGTTACACAGTGAGTGACCCTTACCCTGCTGAATAAACCCTAACTCTGTACAGTTACACAGTGAGTGACCCTTACCCGGCTGAATAAACACTGATGCTGTACGGTTACACTGTGAGTGACCCTTCCCCTGCTGAATAAACCCTGACTCTGTACAGTTACACAGTGAGTGACCCTTACCCTGCTGAATAAAAACTGACTCTGTACGGTTACACTGTGAGTGACCCTTGCCCTGCTGAATAAACCCTGACTCTGTACAGTTACACAGTGAGTGACCCTTACCCTGCTGAATAAACCCTGACTCTGTACAGTTACACAGTGTGTGACGCTTACCCTGCTGAACAAACACTGACTCTGTACAGTTCCACGGTGAGTGACCCTTACCCTGCTGAATAAACAATGACTCTGTACAGTTATACAGTGAGTGACCCTTACCCGGCTGAATAAACCCTGACTCTGTACGGTTACACAGTGAGTGACCCTTACCCTGCTGAATAAACCCTGACTCTGTACGGTTACACAGTGAGTGACCCTTACCCTGCTGAATAAACACTGACTCTGCACAGTTACACAGTGAGTGACCCTTACCCTGCTGAATAAATCCTGACTCTGTACAGTTACACAGTGAGTGACCCTTACCCGGCTGAATAAACACTGACTCTGTACGGTTACACAGTGAGTGACACTTCCCCTGCTGAATAAACCCTGACTCTGTACGGTTACACAGTGAGTGACCCTTACCCTGCAGAATAAACACTGACTCACTACGGTTACACAGTGAGTGACCCTTACCCTGCGGAATAAACACTGACTCTGTACGGTTACACAGTGAGTGACCCTTACCCTGCTGAATAAACACTGACTCTGTACAGTTCCAAAGTGAGTGACACTTACCCTGCTGAATAAACACTGCCTCAGTACAGTAACACAGTGAGTGACCCTTACCCAGCTGAATAAACCCTGACTCTGTACATTTACACAGTGAGCGACCCTTTCCCTGCTGAATAAACACTGACTCTGTACAGTTACACAGTGAGTGACCCTTACCCTGCTGAATAAACATTGACTCTGTACAGTTCCACAATGAGTGACCCTTACCCTGCTGAATAGACACTGACTCTGTACGGTTACACAGTGAGTGACCCTTACCCTGCTGAATAAACCCTGACTCTGTACGGTTACACACTGAGTGACCATTTTCCTGCTGAATAAACACTGACTCTGTACGGTTACACAGTGAGTGACCCTTACCCTGCTGAATAAACCCTGACTCTGTACAGTTACACAGTGAGTGACCCTTACCCTGCTGAATAAACCCTGACTCTGTACAGTTACACAGTGAGTGACCCTTACCCTGCTGAATAAACCCTGACTCTGTACGGTTACACAGTGAGTGACCCTTACCCTGCTGAATAAACACTGACTCTGTACAGTTACACAGTGAGTGACCCTTACCCTGCTGAATAAACACTGACTCAGTACGGTTACACAGTGAGTGACCCTTACCCTGCTGAATAAGCACTGACTCTGTACGGTTAAACAGTGAGTGACCCTTACCCTGCTGAATAAACACTGACTCTGTACAGTTACACAGTGAGTGACCCTTACTCTGTCTGAATAAACACTGACTCTGTACGGTTAAACAGTGAGTAACACTTACCCTGGCTGAATAAACACTGTCTCTGTACAGTTACACAGTGAGTGATCCTTACCCTGGCTGAATAAACACCGTCTCTGTACAGTTACACAGTGAGTGACCCTTACCCTGCTGAAAAAACACTGACTCTGTACGGTTACACAGTGAGTGACCCTTACCCTGCTGAATAAACACTGACTCTGTACAGTTACACAGTGAGTGATCCTTACCCTGCTGAATAAACCCTGACTCTGTACAGTTACACAGTGAGTGATCCTTACCCTGCTGAATAAACACTGACTCTGTACAGTTACACAGTGAGTGAGCCTTACCCTGCTGAATAAACCCTGACTCTGTACGGTTACACAGTGAGTGACCCTTACCCTGCTGAATAAACACTGACTCTGCACAGTTACACAGTGAGTGATCCTTACCCTGCTGAATAAACACTGACTCTGTACAGTTACACAGTGAGTGATCCTTACCCTGCTGAATAAACACTGACTCTGTACAGTTACACAGTGAGTGAGCCTTACCCTGCTGAATAAACCCTGACTCTGTACGGTTACACAGTGAGTGACCCTTACCCTGCTGAATAAACACTGACTCTGTACGGTTACACAGTGAGTGACCCTGACCCTGCTGAATAAACACTGACTCTGTACAGTTACACAGTGAGTGACCCTTACCCTGCTGAATAAACACTGACTCTGTACAGTTACACAGTGAGTGACCCTTACCCTGCTGAATAAACACTGACTCTGTACGGTTACACAGTGAGTGTCCCTTACCCTGCTGAATACACACTGACTCTGTCCGGTTACACAGTGAGTGACCCTTACCCTGCTGAAAAAACACTGACTCTGTACAGTTACACAGTGAGTGACCCCTACCATGCTGAACAAACCCTGACTCTGTACAGTTACGCAGTGAGTGACCCTTACCCTGCTGAATAAACCCTGACTCTGTACAGTTACGCAGTGAGTGACCCTTACCCTGCTGAATAAACACTGACTCTGTACGGTTACACAGTGAGTGACCCTTACCCTGCTGAATAAACACTGACTCTGTACAGTTACACAGTGAGTGACCCTTACCCTGCTGAATAAACCATGACTCTGTACAGTTACACAGTGAGTGACCCTTATCCGGCTGAATAGACCCTGACTCTGTACGGTTACACAGTGAGTGACCCTTTCCCTGCAGAATAAACACTGACTCTGTACGGTTACACAGTGAGTGACCCTTACCCTGCTGAATAAACACTGACTTTGTACGGTTACACAGTGAGTGACACTTACCCTGCTGAATAAACACTGACTCTGTACGGTTACACTGAGAGTGACCCTTACCCTGCTGAATAAACCCTGACTCTGTACGGTTACACAGTGAGTGACCCTTACCCTGCTGAATAAACACGGACTCTGTACGGTTACACAGTGAGTGACACTTACCCTGCTGAATAAACACTGACTCTGTACGGTTACACTGAGAGTGACCCTTACCCTGCTGAATAAACCCTGACTCTGTACGGTTACACAGTGAGTGACCCTTACCCTGCTGAATAAACACTGACTCTGTACAGTTACACAGTGAGTGACACTTACCCTGCTGAATAAACACTGACTCTGTTCGGTTACACAGTGAGTGAGGCTTACCGTGCTGAATACACACTGACTCTGTACGGTTACACAGTGAGTGACCCTTCACCTGCTGAATAAACACTGACTCTGTACGGTTACACAGGGAGTGCCCCTTACCCTACTGAATAAACACTGACTCTGTACGGTTACACAGTGAGTGACCCTTACCCTGCTGAATAAACACTGACTCTGTGTACAGTTACACAGTGAGTGACCCTTACCCTGCACTATAAACACTGACTCTGTACGGTTACACAGTGAGTGACCCTTACCCTGCTGAATAAACACTGACTCTGTACAGTTACACAGTGAGTGACCCTTACCCTGCTGAATAAACACTGACCCTGTACAGTTACACAGTGAGTGACCCTTACCCTGCGGAATAAACACTGACTCTGTACGGTTACACAGTGGGTGACCCTTACCCTGCTGAATAAACACTGACTCTGTACGGTTACACAGTGAGTGACCCTTCCCCTGCTGAATAATCCCTGACTCTGTACGGTAACACAGTGAGTGACCCTTTCCCTGCTGAATAAACACTGACTCTGTACAGTTACACAGTGAGTGACCCTTACCCTGCTGAATAAACACTGACTCTGTACAGTTACACAGTGAGTGACCCTTAACCTGCTGAATAAACCCTGACTGTGTACGGTTACACAGTGAGTGACCCTTACCCTGCTGAATAAACACTGACTCTGTAGTGTTACACAGTGAGTGACCCTTACCCTGCTGAATAAACACTGACTCTGTACGGTTACACAGTGAGTGCCCCTTACCCTACTGAATAAACACTGACTCTGTACGGTTACACAGTGAGTGACCCTTACCCTGCTGAATAAACACTGACTCTGTGTACAGTTACACAGTGAGTGACCCTTACCCTGTACTATAAACACTGACTCTGTATGGTTACTCAGTGAGTGACCCTTTCCCTGCTGAATAAACACTGACTCTGTACAGTTACACAGTGAGTGACCCTTACCCTGCTGAATACACACTGACCCTGTACAGTTACACAGTGAGTGACCCTTACCCTGCTGAATAAACACTGACTCTGTACGGTTACACAGTGGGTGACCCTTACCCGGCTGAATAAACACTGACTCTGTACGGTTACACAGTGAGTGACCCTTCCCCTGCTGAATAATCCCTGACTCTGTACGGTTACACAGTGAGTGACCCTTTCCCTGCTGAATAAACACTGACTCTGTACAGTTACACAGTGAGTGACCCTTACCCTGCTGAATAAACACTGACTCTGTACAGTTACACAGTGAGTGACCCTTACCCTGCTGAATAAACCCTGACTGTGTACGGTTACACAGTGAGTGACCCTTACCCTGCTGAATAAACACTGACTCTGTAGTGTTACACAGTGAGTGACCCTTACCCTGCTGAATAAACCCTGACTGTGTGCGGTTACACAGTGAGTGACCCTTACCCTGCTGAATAAACACTGACTCTGTACGGTTACACAGTGAGTGACCCTTACCCTGCTGAATAAACACTGACTCAGTACGGTTACACAGTGAGTGACCCTTACCCTGCTGAATAAACACTGACTCTGTACGGTTAAACAGTGAGTGACCCTTACCCTGCTGAATAAACACTGACTCTGTACAGTTACACAGTGAGTGATCCTTACCCTGCTGAATAAACACTGACTCTGTACAGTTACACAGTGAGTGATCCTTACCCTGCTGAATAAACCCTGACTCTGTACAGTTACACAGTGAGTGAGCCTTACCCTGCTGAATAAACCCTGACTCTGTACGGTTACACAGTGAGTGACCCTTACCCTGCTGAATAAACACTGACTCTGTACGGTTACACAGTGAGTGACCCTGACCCTGCTGAATAAAACCTGACTCTGTACGGTTACACAGTGAGTGAACCTTACCCTGCTGAATAAACACTGACTCTGTACGGTTACACAGTGAGTGACCCTTACCCTGCTGAATAAACACTGACTCTGTACAGTTACACAGTGAGTGACCCTTACCCTGCTGAATACACACTGACTCTGTACGGTTACACAGTGAGTGACCCTTATCCTGCTGAATAAACCCTGTCTCTGCACAGTTACACAGTGAGTGACCCTTACCCTGCTGAATAGACCCTCACTCTGTACAATTACACAGTGAGTGACCCTTACCATGCTGAATAAACACTGACACTGGGCGATTACACAGTGAGTGACCCTTACCCTGCTGAATAAACCCGGACTCTGTATGGTTACACAGTGAGAGACACTTACCCTCCTGAATAAACCCTGACTCTGTATGGTTACACTGTGAGTGACCCATGCCCTTCTCAATAAACACTGACTCTGTACAGTTACACAGTGAGTGACCCTTACCCTGGTGAATAAACCCTGACTCTGTATGGTTACACTGTGAGTGACCCATGCCCTTCTCAATAAACACTGACTCTGTACAGTTACACAGTGAGTGACCCTTACCCTGGTGAATAAACCCTGACTGTGTACGGTTACACAGTGAGTGACCCTTACCCTGCTGAATAAACCCTGAGTCTGTACGGTTACACAGTGAGTGATCCTTACCCTGCTGAATAAACACTGACTCTGTACAGTTACACAGTGAGTGAGCCTTACCCTGCTGAATAAACCCTGACTCTGTACGGTTACACAGTGAGTGACCCTTACCCTGCTTAATAAACACTGACTCTGTACAGTTACACAGTGAGTGATCCTTACCCTGCTGAATAAACACTGACTCTGTACAGTTACACAGTGAGTGAGCCTTACCCTGCTGAATAAACCCTGACTCTGTACGGTTACACAGTGAGTGACCCTGACCCTGCTGAATAAAACCTGACTCTGTACAGTTACACAGTGAGTGTCCCTTACCCTGCTGAATGCACACTGACTCTGTACAGTTACACAGTGAGTGACCCTTACCCTGCTGAATAAACACTGACTCTGTACAGTTACACAGTGAGTGACCCTTCCCCTGCTGAATAAACCATGACTCTGTACAGTTACACAGTGAGTGACCCTTACCCTGCTGAATAAACCATGACTCTGTACAGTTACACAGTGAGTGACCCTTATCCGGCTGAATAGACCCTGACTCTGTACGGTTACACAGTGAGTGACCCTTTCCCTGCAGAATAAACACTGACTCTGTACGGTTACACAGTGAGTGACCCTTACCCTGCTGAATAAACACTGACTCTGTACGGTTACACTGAGAGTGACCCTTACCCTGCTGAATAAACCCTGACTCTGTACGGTTACACAGTGAGTGACCCTTACCCTGCTGAATAAACACTGACTCTGTACGGTTACACAGTGAGTGACCCTTACCCTGCTGAATAAACCCTGACTCTGTACGGTTACACAGTGAGTGACCCTTACCCTGCTGAATAAACACTGACTCTGTACAGTTACACAGTGAGTGACACTTACCCTGCTGAATAAACACTGACTCTGTTCGGTTACACAGTGAGTGAGGCTTACCCTGCTGAAAAAACATTGACTCTGTACGGTTACACAGTGAGTGACCCTTACCCTGCTGAATACACACTGACTCTGTACGGTTACACAGTGAGTGACCCTTCACCTGCTGAATAAACACTGACTCTGTACGGTTACACAGTGAGTGCCCCTTACCCTACTGAATAAACACTGACTCTGTACGGTTACACAGTGAGTGACCCTTACCCTGCTGAATAAACACTGACTCTGTGTACAGTTACACAGTGAGTGACCCTTACCCTGCACTATAAACACTGACTCTGTACGGTTACACAGTGAGTGACCCTAACCCTGCTGAATAAACACTGACTCTGTACAGTTACACAGTGAGTGACCCTTACCCTGCTGAATAAACACTGACCCTGTACAGTTACACAGTGAGTGACCCTTACCCTGCTGAATAAACACTGAGTCTGTACGGTTACACAGTGGGTGACCCTTACCCTGCTGAATAAACACTGACTCTGTACGGTTACACAGTGAGTGACCCTTTCCCTGCTGAATAAACACTGACTCTGTACAGTTACACAGTGAGTGACCCTTACCCTGCTGAATAAACACTGACTCTGTACAGTTACACAGTGAGTGACCCTTACCCTGCTGAATAAACCCTGACTGTGTACGGTTACACAGTGAGTGACCCTTACCCTGCTGAATAAACACTGACTCTGTAGTGTTACACAGTGAGTGACCTTTACCCTGCTGAATAAACACTGACTCTGTACGGTTACACAGTGAGTGACCCTTACCCTACTGAATAAACACTGACTCTGTACGGTTACACAGTGAGTGACCCTTACCCTGCTGAAAAAACACTGACTCTGTGTACAGTTACACAGTGAGTGACCCTTACCCTGTACTATAAACACTGACTCTGTATGGTTACACAGTGAGTGACCCTTACCCTGCTGAATAAACACTGACTCTGTACAGTTACACAGTGAGTGACCCTTACCCTGCTGAATAAACACTGACCCTGTACAGTTACACAGTGAGTGACCCTTACCCTGCTGAATAAACACTGACTCTGTACGGTTACACAGTGGGTGACCCTTACCCGGCTGAATAAACACTGACTCTGTACGGTTACACAGTGAGTGACCCTTCCCCTGCTGAATAATCCCTGACTCTGTACGGTTACACAGTGAGTGACCCTTTCCCTGCTGAATAAACACTGACTCTGTACAGTTACACAGTGAGTGACCCTTACCCTGCTGAATAAACACTGACTCTGTACAGTTACACAGTGAGTGACCCTTACCCTGCTGAATAAACCCTGACTGTGTACGG
Source organism: Chiloscyllium punctatum (assembly GCF_047496795.1). Classification (NCBI taxonomy): domain Eukaryota; kingdom Metazoa; phylum Chordata; class Chondrichthyes; order Orectolobiformes; family Hemiscylliidae; genus Chiloscyllium; species Chiloscyllium punctatum. Next base: position 17,104,826 of record NC_092766.1, read on the forward strand.
TTACACAGTGAGTGACCCTTACCCTGCTGAATAAACACTGACTCTGTAGTGTTACACAGTGAGTGACCCTTACCCTGCTGAATAAACCCTGACTGTGTACGGTTACACAGTGAGTGACCCTTACCCTGCTGAATAAACACTGACTCTGTACGGTTAAACAGTGAGTGACCCTTACCCTGCTGAATAAACCCTGACTGTGTGCGGTTACACAGTGAGTGACCCTTACCCTGCTGAATAAACCCTGACTGTGTGCGGTTACACAGTGAGTGACCCTTACCCTGCTGAATAAACACTGACTCTGTACGGTTACACAGTGAGTGACCCTTACCCTGCTGAATAAACACTGACTCAGTACGGTTACACAGTGAGTGACCCTTACCCTGCTGAATAAACACTGACTCTGTACGGTTAAACAGTGAGTGACCCTTACCCTGCTGAATAAACACTGACTCTGTACAGTTACACAGTGAGTGATCCTTACCCTGCTGAATAAACACTGACTCTGTACAGTTACACAGTGAGTGATCCTTACCCTGCTGAATAAACACTGACTCTGTACAGTTACACAGTGAGTGAGCCTTACCCTGCTGAATAAACCCTGACTCTGTACGGTTACACAGTGAGTGACCCTTACCCTGCTGAATAAACACTGACTCTGTACGGTTACACAGTGAGTGACCCTGACCCTGCTGAATAAAACCTGACTCTGCACAGTTACACAGTGAGTGACCCTTACCCTGCTGAATAAACACTGACTCTGTACGGTTACACAGTGAGTGACCCTGACCCTGCTGAATAAAACCTGACTCTGTACGGTTACACAGTGAGTGAGCCTTACCCTGCTGAATAGACCCTGACTCTGTACGGTTACACAGTGAGTGAACCTTTCCCTGCTGAATAAACACTGACTCTGTACGGTTACACAGTGAGTGACCCTTACCCTGCTGAATAAACACTGACTCTGTACAGTTACACAGTGAGTGACCCTTACCCTGCTGAATACACACTGACTCTGTACGGTTACACAGTGAGTGACCCTTATCCTGCTGAATAAACCCTGTCTCTGCACAGTTACACAGTGAGTGACCCTTACCCTGCTGAATAGACCCTGACTCTGTACAATTACACAGTGAGTGACCCTTACCCTGCTGAATAAACACTGACACTGGGCGATTACACAGTGAGTGACCCTTACCCTGCTGAATAAACCCGGACTCTGTATGGTTACACAGTGAGAGACACTTACCCTCCTGAATAAACCCTGACTCTGTATGGTTACACTGTGAGTGACCCATGCCCTTCTCAATAAACACTGACTCTGTACAGTTACACAGTGAGTGACCCTTACCCTGGTGAATAAACCCTGACTGTGTACGGTTACACAGTGAGTGACCCTTACCCTGCTGAATAAACCCTGATTCTGTACGGTTACACAGTGAGTGACACTTACCCTGCTGAATAAACACTGACTCTGTACAGTTACACAGTGAGTGACCCTTACCCTGCTGAATAAACACTGACTCAGTACAGTTACACAGTGAGTGACCCTTACCCTGCTGAATAAACCCTGACTGTGTACGGTTACACAGTGAGTGACCCTTACCCTGCTGAATAAACACTGACTCTGTGCACAGTTACACAGTGAGTGACCCTTACCCTGTACTATAAACACTGACTCTGTACGGTTACACAGTGAGTGACCCTTACCCTGCTGAATAAACACTGACTCTGTACAGTTACACAGTGAGTGACCCTTACCCTGCTGAATAAACACTGACCCTGTACAGTTACACAGTGAGTGACCCTTACCCTGCTGAATAAACACTGACCCTGTACAGTTACACAGTGAGTGACCCTTACCCTGCTGAATAAACACTGACTCTGTACGGTTACACAGTGAGTGACCCTTACCTTGCTGAATAAACCCTGACTCTGTAGTGTTACACAGTGAGTGACCCTTACCCTGCTGAATAAACCCTGACTCTGTACGGTTACACAGTGAGTGACCCTTAACCTGCTGAATAAACACGGACTCTGTACGGTTACACAGTGAGTGACCCTTACCCTGCTGAATAAACACTGACTCTGTACAGTTACACAGAGAGTGACCCTTACCCTGCTGAATAAACCCTGACTGTGTACGGTTACACAGTGAGTGACCCTTACCCTGCTGAATAAACACTGACTCTGTACGGTTACACTGAGAGTGACCCTTACCATGCTGAATAAAAACTGACTCTGTACAGTTACACAGTGAGTGACCCTTGCCATGCTGAATAAACACTGACTCTGTACAGTTACACCGTGAGTGACCCTTACCGTGCTGAATAAATACTGACTCTGTACAGTTACACAGTGAGTGACCCTTACCCTGCTGAATAAACACTGACTCTGTACAGTTACACAGTGAGTGACCCTTACCCTGCTGAATAAACACTGACTCTGTACGGTTACATAGTGAGTGACCCTTACCATGCTGAATAAACCCTGACTCTGTACAGTTACGCAGTGAGTGACCCTTACCCTGCTGAATAAACCCTGACTCTGTACAGTTACGCAGTGAGTGACCCTTACCCTGCTGAATAAACACTGACTCTGTACAGTTACACAGTGAGTGACCCTTTCCCTGCTGAATAAACACTGACTCTGTACGGTTACACAATGAGTGACCCTTACCCTGCTGAATAAACACTGACTTTGTACGGTTACACAGTGAGTGACCCTTAACCTGCTGAATAAACACTGACTCTGTAGTGTTACACAGTGAGTGACCCTTACCCTGCTGAATAAACCCTGACTCTGTACGGTTACACAGTGAGTGACCCTTAACCTGCTGAATAAACACGGACTCTGTACGGTTACACAGTGAGTGACCCTTACCCTGCTGAATAAACACTGACTCTGTACAGTTACACAGTGAGTGACACTTACCCTGCTGAATAAACACTGACTCTGTTCGGTTACACAGTGAGTGAGGCTTACCCTGCTGAAAAAACATTGACTCTGTACGGTTACACAGTGAGTGACCCTTACCCTGCTGAATAAACCCTGACTCTGTACAGTTACACAGTGAGTGACCCTTACCCTGCTGAATAAACAATGACTCTGAACGGTTACACAGGGAGTGACCCTTACCCTGCTGAAAAAACACTGACTCTGTACGGTTACACAGTGAGTGACCATTACCCTGCTGAATAAACACTGTCTCTGTACGGTTACACAGTGAGTGACCCTTACCCTGCTGAATAAACACTGTCTCTGTACGGTTACACAGTGAGTGACCCTTACCCTGCTGAATAAACACTGACTCTGTACAGTTACACAGTGAGTGACCCTTACCCTGCTGAATAAACACTGACTCTGTACGGTTACACAGTGAGTGACCCTTACCCTGCTGAATAGACCCTGACTCTGTACGGTTACTCAGTGAGTGACCCTTTCCCTGCTGAATAAACACTGACTCTGTACGGTTACACAGTGAGTGACTCTTACCCTGCTGAATAAACACTGTCTCTGGACAGTTACACAGTGAGTGCCCCTTACCCTGCTGAATACACACTGACTCTGTACAGATTCACAGTGAGTGACCCTTACCCTGCTGAATAGACACTGACCCTGTGCAGTTACACAGTGAGTGACCCTTACCCTGCTGAATAAACACTGACTCTGTACAGTTACACAGTCAGTGACCCTTACCCTGCTCAAAAAATACTGACTCTGTCCAGTTACACAGTGAGTGACCCTTACCCTGCAGAATAAACACTGACTCAGTACGGTTACACACTGAGTGACCCTTACCCTGCTGAATAAACACTGACGCTGTACGGTTACACAGTGAGTGACCCTTAACCTGCTGAATAAACACTGACTCTGTACAGTTACGCTGTGAGTGACCCTTACTTAACCTGCTGAATAAACACTGACTCTGTACAGTTACGCTGTGAGTGACCCTTAACCTGCTGAATAAACACTGACTCAGTACGGTTACACAGTGAGTGACCCTTAACCTGCTGAATAAACACTGACTCTGTACAGTTACGCTGTGAGTGACCCTTAACCTGCTGAATAAACACTGACTCTGTACGGTTACACAGTGAGTGACACATACCCTGCTGAATAAACACTGACTCTGTACGGTTACACAGTGAGTGACCCTTACCCTGCTGAAAAAACACTGACTCTGTACAGTGACACAGTGAGTGACGCTTGCCCTGCTCAATAAACACTGCCTCAGTACAGTTACACATTGAGTGACCCTTACCCTGCTGAATAAACACTATCTCTGTACGGTTACACTGTGAGAGACACTTACCCTGCTGAATAATCAGTGACTCTGTACAGTTACACTGTGAGTGACCCTTACCCTGCTGAATAAGTCTGACTCTGTACAGTTACACAGTGAGTGACCCTTACCCTGCTGAATAAACACAGATACTGTACAGTTACACAGTGAGTATCCCTTACCCTTCTGAATAAACACTGACTCTGTACAGTTACACAGTGAGTGACCCTTACCCTGCTGAATAAACACTGACTCTGTACAGTTACACAGTGAGTGACCCTTACCCTGCTGAATAAACACTGACTCTGTACGGTTACACAGTGAGTGACCCTTACCCTGCTGAATAAACACTGACTCTGTAGTGTTACACAGTGAGTGACCCTTACCCTGCTGAATAAACACTGACTCTGAACGGTTACACAGTGAGTGACCCTTACCCTGCTGAATAAACACTGACTCTGTACGGTTACACTGAGAGTGACCCTTACCCTGCTGAATAAAAACTGACTCTGTACAGTTACACAGTGAGTGACCCTTGCCATGCTGAATAAACACTGACTCTGTACAGTTACACAGTGAGTGACCCTTACCGTGCTGAATAAATACTGACTCTGTACAGTTGCACAGTGAGTGACCCTTACCCTGCTGAATAAACACTGACTCTGTACGGTTACATAGTGAGTGACCCTTACCATGCTGAATAAACCCTGACTCTGTACAGTTACACAGTGAGTGACCCTTAACCTGCTGAATAAACACTGACTCTGTACAGTTACATAGTGAGTGACCCTTACCATGCTGAATAAACACTGACTCTGTACAGTTACACAGTGAGTGACCCTTACCATGCTGAATCAACCCTGACTCTGTACAGTTACGCAGTGAGTGACCCTTACCCTGCTGAATAAACACTGACTCTGTACAGTTACACAGTGAGTGACCCTTACCCTGCTGAATAAACACTGACTCTGTACGGTTACACAGTGAGTGACCCTTACCCTGCTGAATAAACCCTGATTCTGTATGGTTACACAGTGAGTGTCCCTTACCCTGCTGAATAAACACTGACTTAGTACGGTTACACACTGAGTGACCCTTACCCTGCTGAATAAACCCTGACTCTGTACGGTTACACAGTGAGTGACCCTTACTCTTCTGAAGAAACCCTGACTCTGTACAGTTACACAGTGAGTGACCCTTACTCTGCTGAATAAACACTGACTCTGCACAGTTCTACAGTGACTGACCCTTACCCTGCTGAATAAACACTGACTCTGTACAGTCACACAGTGAGTGACCCTTACCCTGCCGAATAAACACTGACTCTGTACGGTTACACAGTGAGTGACCCATACCCTGCTGAATAAACCCTGACTCTGTACAGTAACACAGTGAGTGACCCTTAGCCTGCTAAATAAACCATGACTCTGTACGGTTACACAGTGAGTGACCCTGACCCTGCTGAATAAACACTGACCCTGTACAGTTACACAGTGAGTGACCCTTACCCTGCTGAATAAACCCTGACTCTGTACAGTTACACAGTGAGTGACCCTTACCCTGCTGAATAAACCATGACTCTGTACGGTTACACAGTGTGTGACCCTTACCCTGCTGAATAAACACTGACTCTGTACAGTTACACAGTGAGTGACCCTTACCCTGCTGAATAAACCCTGACTCTGTACGGTTACACAGTGAGTGACCCTTACCCTGCTGAATAAACCCTGACTCTGTACGGTTACACAGTGAGTGACCCTTACTCTGCTGAGTAAACACTGACTCAGTACAGTTACACAGTGAGTGACCCTTACCCTGCTGAATAAACACTGACTCTGTACAGTTACACAGTGAGTAACCCTTACCCTGCTGAATAAACAATAACTCTGTACAGTTCCACAGTGAGTAACCCTTACCCTGCTGAATAAACCCTGACTCTGTACAGTTACACAGTGAGTGACCCTTACCCTGCTGAATAAACACTGACTCTGTACAGTTACACAGTGAGTGACCCTTAGCCTGCTGAATAAACACTGACTCTGTACGGTTACACAGGGCTTGACCGTTACCTGGCTGAATAAACCCTGACTCTGTACGGTTACACAGTGAGTGACCCTTACACTGCTGAATAAACACTGACTCAGTACGGTTACACACTGAGTGACCCTTACCCTGCTGAATAAACACTGACTCTGTACGGTTACAGAGTGAGTGACCCTTACCCTGCTGAATAAACCCCGAGTCTGTACGGCTACTCAGTGACTGACCTTTACCCTGCTGAATACACCCCGAGTCTGTACAGTTACACAGTGAGTGACCCTTACTCTGCTGAATAAACACTGACTCTGTAAGGTTACACAGTGAGTGACCCTTACCCTGCTGAATAAACACTGTCTCTGTACGGTTACACAGTGAGTGATCCTTACCCTGCTGAATAAACACTGACTCTGTACGGTTACACAGTGAGTGATCCTTACCCTGCTGAATAAACACTGTCTCTGTACGGTTACACAGTGAGTGATCCTTACCCTGCTGAATAAACACTGACTCTGTACGGTTACAAAGTGAGTGACCCTTACCCTGCTGAATAAACACTGACTCTGTACGGTTACAAAGTGAGTGATCCTTACCCTGCTGAATAAACACTGTCTCTGTACGGTTACACAGTGAGTGATCCTTACCCTGCTGAATAAGCACTGACTCTGTGCAGTTACACAGTGAGCGACCCGTAACCTGCTGAATAAACACTGACTCTGTACGGTTACACAGTGAGTGACCCTTATCCTGCTGAATAAACACTGACTCTGTACGCTAACACAGTGAGTGACCCTTACCCTGCTGAATAAACACTGACTCTGTACGGTTACGCAGTGAGTGACCCTTACCCTGCTGAATAAACCCTGACTCTGTACAGTTACACTGTGAGTGACCCTTACCCTGCTGAATAAACACTGACTCTGTCCAGTCACACAATGAGTGACCCTTACCCTGCAAAATAAACACTGACTCTGTACGGTGTCACACTGAGTGACCCTTACCCTGCTGAATAAACACTGACTCTGTACAGTTACACCGTGAGTGACCCTTACCCTGCTGAATAAACCCCGAGTCTGTACGGCTACTCAGTGACTGACCTTTACCCTGCTGAATACACCCCGAGTCTGTACGGTTACACAGTGAGTGACCCTTACTCTGCTGAATAAACACTGACTCTGTAAGGTTACACAGTGAGTGACCCTTACCCTGCTGAATAAACACTGTCTCTGTACGGTTACACAGTGAGTGATCCTTACCCTGCTGAATAAGCACTGACTCTGTGCAGTTACACAGTGAGCGACCCGTAACCTGCTGAATAAACACTGACTCTGTACGGTTACACAGTGAGTGACCCTTATCCTGCTGAATAAACACTGACTCTGTACAGTTATACAGTGAGTGACCCTTACCCTGCTGAATAAACACTGACTCTGTACGGTTACACAGTGAGTGACCCTTACCCTGCTGAATAAACCCTGACTCTTTTCAGTTACACAGTGAGTGACCCTTACTCTGCTGAATAAACACTGACTCTGTACAGTTACACTGTGAGTGACCCTTACCCTGCTGAACAAACACTGACTCTGTACAGTTACACAGTGAGTGACCCTTACTCTGCTGAATAAACACTGACTCTGTACAGTTCCACAGTGACTGACCCTTACCCTGCTGAATAAACCCTGACTCTGTACGGTTACACAGTGAGTGTCCCTTACCCTGCTGAATAAACACTGACTTAGTACGGTTACACACTGAGTGACCCTTACCCTGCTGAATAAACACTGACTTTGTACGGTTACACAGTGAGTGACCCTTACCCTGCTGAATAAACACTGACTCTGTACGGTTACACAGTGAGTGACCCTTAACCTGCTGAATAAACACTGACTCTGTACGGTTACACAGTGAGTGACCCTTACCCTGCTGAATAAACCCTGACTCTGTACAGTTACACAGTGAGTGACCCTTACTCTGCTGAATAAACACTGACTCTGTACAGTACCACAGTGACTGACCCTTCCCCTGCAGAATAAACACTGACTCTGTACGGTTACAGAGTGAGGGACCCTTACCCTGCTGAATAAACACTGACTCTGTACGGTTACACAGGGAGTGACCGTTACCTGGCTGAATAAACCCTGACTCTGTACGGTTACACAGTGAGTGACCCTTACACTGCTGAATAAACACTGACTCAGTACGGTTACACACTGAGTGACCCTTACCCTGCAGAATAAACACTGACTCTGTACGGTTACACAGTGAGTGACCCTTACCCTGCTGAATAAACACTGACTCTGTACAGTTACACAGTGAGTGACCCTTACCCTGCTGAATAAACACTGACTCTATACGGTTACACAGTGAGTGACCCTTGCCCTGCTGAATAAACATTGACTCTGTACGGTTTCACAGTGAGTGACCCTTACCCTGCTGAATAAACACTGACTCTGTACGGTTTCACAGTGAGTGACCCTTACCCTGCTGAATACACACCGAGTCTGTACGGTTACACAGTGAGTGACCCTTACTCTGCTGAATAAACACTGACTCTGTCAGGTTACACAGTGAGTGACCCTTACCCTGCTGAATAAACACTGACTCTGTACGGTTACACTGTGAGTGACCCTTACCCTGCTGAATAAACACTGACTCTGTACAGTTACACAGTGAGTGACCCTTACCCTGCTGAATAAACACTGACTCTGTACGGTTACACAGTGAGTGACCCTTACCCTGCTGAATAAACACTGACTCTGAACGGTTACACAGTGAGTGACCCTTACCCTGCTGAATAAACATTGACTCTGTACAGTTACAAAGCGAGTGACCCTTACCCTGCTGAAAAAAACCTGACTGTGTTCGGTTACACAGTGAGTGACCATTACCCTGCTGAATAAACAGTGACTCTGTACGGTTACACAGTGAGTGACCCTTACCCTGCTGAATAAACACTGACTCTGTACGGTTACACAGTGAGTGACCCTTACCCTGCTGAATAAACACTGACTCTGTACGGTTACACAGTGAGTGACCCTTACACTGCTGAATAAACCCTGATTCTGTACAGTTACACAGTGAGTGACTCTTAACCTGCTGAATAAACCCTGACTCTGTACAGTTACACAGTGAGTGACCCTTAACCTGCTGAATAAACCCTGACTCTGTACGGTTACACAGAGAGTGACCCTTACCCTGCTAAATAAACCCTGACTCTGTACGGTTACACAGTGAGTGACCCTTACCATGCTGAATAAACACTGTCTCTGTACAGTTACACAGTGAGTGACCCTTCCCCTGCTGAATAAACACTGACTCTGTACAGTTACACAGTGAGTGACCCTTACCCTGCTGAATAAACACTGTCTCTGTACAGTTACACAGTGAGTGACCCTTACCCTGCTGAATAAGCACTGACTCTGTGCAGTTACACAGTGAGCGACCCTTAACCTGCTGAATAAACCCTGACTCTGTGCAGTTACACAGTGAGCGACCCTTACCCTGCTAAATAAACACTGACTCTGTACGGTTACACAGTGAGTGACCCTTACCCTGCTGAATAAACACTGACTCTGTTCAGTTACACAGTGAGTGTCCCTTACACTGCTGAATAAACACTGACTCGGTACGGTTACACAGTGAGTGACCCTTACCCTGCTGAATAAAACCTGACTCTGTGCAGTTACACAGTGAGTGACCCTTAACCTGCCGAATAAACCCTGACTCTGTACAGTTACACAGTGAGTGACCTTTACCCTGCTGAATAAACACAGACTCTGTTCAGTTACGCAGTGAGTGCCCCTTACCCTGCTGAATAACCCCTGACTCTGTACGGTTACACAGTGAGTGACCCTTACCCTGCTGAATAAACACAGACTCTGTTCAGTTACACAGTGAGTGCCCCGTACCCTGCTGAATAAACCCTGACTCTGTACGGTTACACAGTGAGTGACCCTTACCCTGCTGAATAAAACCTGACTCTGTGCAGTTACACAGTGAGTGACCCTTAACCTGCTGAATAAAACCTGACTCTGTACAGTTACACAGTGAGTGACCTTTTCCCTGGGGAATAAACCCTGACTCTGTTCGGTTACACAGTGAGTGATCCTTACCCTGCTGAATAAACACTGACTCTGTACGGTTACACAGTGAGTGACCCTTACCCTGCTGAATAAACACTGACTCTGTACGGTTACACAGTGAGTGACCCTTAACCTGCTGAATAAACACTGACTCTGTACGGTTACACAGTAAGTGACCCTTACCCTGCTGAATAAACACTGACTCTGCACGGTTACACAGTGAGTGATCCTTATCCTGCTGAATAAACACTGACTCAGTACGGTTACACAATGAGTGACCCTTACCCTGCTGAATAAACACTGACTCTGGACGGTTACACTGTGAGTGATCCTTATCCTGCTGAATAAACACTGACTCTGCACGGTTACACAGTGAGTGATCCTTATCCTGCTGAATAAACACTGACTCAGTACGGTTACACAATGAGTGACCCTTACCCTGCTGAATAAACACTGACTCTGTACGGTTACACAGTGAGTGATCCTTATGCTGTTGAATAAACCCCGAGTCTGTACGGTTACACAGTGAGTGACCCTTACCCTGCTGAATAAACCCTGACTCTGTACAGTTCCACAGTGAGTGACCCTTACCCTGCTGAATAAACACTGACACTGTACAGTTACACAGTGAGTGACACATACCCTGCTGAATAAACACTGACTCTGTACGGTTACACTGTGAGTGACCCTTACCCTGCTGAATAAACCCTGACTCTGTACAGTTACACAGTGAGTGACCCATACCCTGCTGAATAAACACTGACTCTGTACGGTTACACAGTGAGTGACCCTTTCCCTGCTGAATAAACACTGACTCTGTACAGTTACACAGTGAGTGACACATACCCTGCTGAATAAACACTGACTCTGTACAGTTACACAGTGAGTGACCCTTACCCTGCTGAATAAACACTGACTCTGTACAGTCACACAGTGAGTGACCCTTACCCTGCTGAATAAACACTGACTCTGTACGATTACACAGTGAGTGACCCTTACACTGCTGAATAAACACTGACTCAGTACGGTTACACAGTGAGTGACCCTTACCCTGCTGAATAAACACTGACTCTGTACAGTCACACAGCGAGTGACCCTTACCCTGCTGAATAAACCCTGACACTGTACGGTTACACAGTGAGTGACCCTTACCCTGCTGAATAAACACTGACTCTGTACAGTTACACAGTGAATGACCCTTACCCTGCTGAATAAACCCCGAGTCTGTACGGTTACACAGTGAGTGACCCTTACCCTGCTGAATAAACACTGACTCTGTACAGTCACACAGTGAGTGACCCTTACCCTGCTGAATAAACACTGACTCTGTACGGTTACACAGTGAGTGACCCTTAACCTGCTGAATAAACACTGACTCTGTAGTGTTACACAGTGAGTGACCCTTTCCCTGCTGAATAAACACTGACTCTGTACGGTTACACAATGAGTGACCCTTACCCTGCTGAATAAACACTGACTTTGTACGGTTACACAGTGAGTGACCCTTAACCTGCTGAATAAACACTGACTCTGTAGTGTTACACAGTGAGTGACCCTTACCCTGCTGAATAAACCCTGACTCTGTACGGTTACACAGTGAGTGACCCTTAACCTGCTGAATAAACACGGACTCTGTACGGTTACACAGTGAGTGACCCTTACCCTGCTGAATAAACACTGACTCTGTACAGTTACACAGTGAGTGACACTTACCCTGCTGAATAAACACTGACTCTGTTCGGTTACACAGTGAGTGAGGCTTACCCTGCTGAAAAAACATTGACTCTGTACGGTTACACAGTGAGTGACCCTTACCCTGCTGAATAAACCCTGACTCTGTACAGTTACACAGTGAGTGACCCTTACCCTGCTGAATAAACAATGACTCTGAACGGTTACACAGGGGGTGACCATTACCCTGCTGAAAAAACACTGACTCTGTACGGTTACACAGTGAGTGACCCTTACCCTGCTGAATAAACACTGCCTCTGTACGGTTACACAGTGAGTGACCCTTACCCTGCTGAATAAACACTGACTCTGTTCGGTTACACAGTGAGTGAGGCTTACCCTGCTGAAAAAACATTGACTCTGTACGGTTACACAGTGAGTGACCCTTACCCTGCTGAATAAACCCTGACTCTGTACAGTTACACAGTGAGTGACCCTTACCCTACTGAATAATCACTGACTCTGTACGGTTACACAGTGAGTGACCCTTACCCTGCTGAATAAACACTGACTCTGTACGGTTACACAGCGAGTGACCCTTACCCTGCTGAATAGACCCTGACTCTGTACGGTTACTCAGTGAGTGACCCTTTCCCTGCTGAATAAACACTGACTCTGTACAGTTACACAGTCAGTGACCCTTACCCTGCTGAATAAACCCTGACTCTGTACAGTTACACAGTGAGTGACCCTTACCCTACTGAATAAACACTGACTCTGTACGGTTACACAGTGAGTGACCCTCACCCTGCAGAATAAACACTGACTCAGTACGGTTACACACTGAGTGACCCTTACCCTGCTGAATAAACACTGACTCTGTACGGTTACACAGTGAGTGACCCTTAACCTGCTGAATAAACACTGACTCTGTACAGTTACGCTGTGAGTGACCCTTACTTAACCTGCTGAATAAACACTGACTCTGTACGGTTACACAGTGAGTGACCCTTACCCTGCTGAATAAACACTGACTCTGTACAGTTACGCTGTGAGTGACCCTTAACCTGCTGAATAAACACTGACTCTGTACGGTTACACAGTGAGTGACACGTACCCTGCTGAATAAACCCTGACTCTGTACGGTTACACAGTGAGTGACCCTTACCCTGCTGAATAAACACTGACTCTGTACAGTTACACAGTGAGTGACCCTTAACCTGCTGAATAAACACTGACTCTGTACAGTTACGCTGTGAGTGACCCTTAACCTGCTGAATAAACACTGACTCTGTACGGTTACACAGTGAGTGACACATACCCTGCTGAATAAACACTGACTCTGTACAGTTACACAGTGAGTGACCCTTACCCTGCTGAATAAACACTGACTCTGTACGGTTACACAGTGAGTGACCCTTACCCTGCTGAATAAACACTATCTCTGTACGGTTACACAGTGAGTGACCCTTACCCTGCTGAATAAACACTGACTCTGTTCAGTTACACAGTGAGTGTCCCTTACACTGCTGAATAAACACTGACTCGGTACGGTTACACAGTGAGTGACCCTTACCCTGCTGAATAAAACCTGACTCTGTGCAGTTACACAGTGAGTGACCCTTAACCTGCTGAATAGACCCTGACTCTGTACAGTTACACAGTGAGTGACCTTTACCCTGCTGAATAAACACAGACTCTGTTCAGTTACACAGTGAGTGCCCCTTACCCTGCTGAATAACCCCTGACTCTGTACGGTTACACAGTGAGTGACCCTTACCCTGCTGAATAAACACAGACTCTGTTCAGTTACACAGTGAGTGCCCCGTACCCTGCTGAATAAACCCTGACTCTGTACGGTTACACAGTGAGTGACCCTTACCCTGCTGAATAAAACCTGACTCTGTGCAGTTACACAGTGAGTGACCCTTAACCTGCTGAATAAAACCTGACTCTGTACAGTTACACAGTGAGTGACCTTTTCCCTGGGGAATAAACCCTGACTCTGTTCGGTTACACAGTGAGTGATCCTTACCCTGCTGAATAAACACTGACTCTGTACGGTTACACAGTAAGTGACCCTTACCCTGCTGAATAAACACTGACTCTGCACGGTTACACAGTGAGTGATCCTTATCCTGCTGAATAAACACTGACTCAGTACGGTTACACAATGAGTGACCCTTACCCTGCTGAATAAACACTGACTCTGTACGGTTACACAGTGAGTGATCCTTATGCTGTTGAATAAACCCCGAGTCTGTACGGTTACACAGTGAGTGACCCTTACCCTGCTGAATAAACCCTGACTCTGTACAGTTCCACAGTGAGTGACCCTTACCCTGCTGAATAAACACTGACACTGTACAGTTACACAGTGAGTGACACATACCCTGCTGAATAAACACTGACTCTGTACGGTTACACTGTGAGTGACCCTTACCCTGCTGAATAAACACTGACTCTGTACAGTTACACAGTGAGTGACACATACCCTGCTGAATAAACACTGACTCTGTACAGTTACACAGTGAGTGACCCTTACCCTGCTGAATAAACACTGACTCTGTACAGTCACACAGTGAGTGACCCTTACCCTGCTGAATAAACACTGACTCTGTACGAATACACAGTGAGTGACCCTTACACTGCTGAATAAACACTGACTCAGTACGGTTACACAGTGAGTGACCCTTACCCTGCTGAATAAACACTGACTCTGTACAGTCACACAGCGAGTGACCCTTACCCTGCTGAATAAACCCTGACACTGTACGGTTACACAGTGAGTGACCCTTACCCTGCTGAATAAACACTGACTCTGTACAGTTACACAGTGAATGACCCTTACCCTGCTGAATAAACCCCGAGTCTGTACGGTTACACAGTGAGTGACCCTTACCCTGCTGAATAAACACTGACTCTGTACAGTCACACAGTGAGTGACCCTTACCCTGCTGAATAAACACTGACTCTGTACGGTTACACAGTGAGTGACCCTTAACCTGCTGAATAAACACTGACTCTGTAGTGTTACACAGTGAGTGACCCTTTCCCTGCTGAATAAACACTGACTCTGTACGGTTACACAATGAGTGACCCTTACCCTGCTGAATAAACACTGACTTTGTACGGTTACACAGTGAGTGACCCTTAACCTGCTGAATAAACACTGACTCTGTAGTGTTACACAGTGAGTGACCCTTACCCTGCTGAATAAACCCTGATTCTGTACGGTTACACAGTGAGTGACCCTTAACCTGCTGAATAAACACGGACTCTGTACGGTTACACAGTGAGTGACCCTTACCCTGCTGAATAAACACTGACTCTGTACAGTTACACAGTGAGTGACACTTACCCTGCTGAATAAACACTGACTCTGTTCGGTTACACAGTGAGTGAGGCTTACCCTGCTGAAAAAACATTGACTCTGTACGGTTACACAGTGAGTGACCCTTACCCTGCTGAATAAACCCTGACTCTGTACAGTTACACAGTGAGTGACCCTTACCCTGCTGAATAAACAATGACTCTGAACGGTTACACAGGGGGTGACCATTACCCTGCTGAAAAAACACTGACTCTGTACGGTTACACAGTGAGTGACCCTTACCCTGCTGAATAAACACTGCCTCTGTACGGTTACACAGTGAGTGACCCTTACCCTGCTGAATAAACACTGACTCTGTTCGGTTACACAGTGAGTGAGGCTTACCCTGCTGAAAAAACATTGACTCTGTACGGTTACACAGTAAGTGACCCTTACCCTGCTGAATAAACCCTGACTCTGTACAGTTACACAGTGAGTGACCCTTACCCTACTGAATAAACCCTGACTCTGTACGGTTACACAGTGAGTGACCCTTACCCTGCTGAATAGACCCTGACTCTGTACGGTTACTCAGTGAGTGACCCTTTCCCTGCTGAATAAACACTGACTCTGTACAGTTACACAGTCAGTGACCCTTACCCTGCTGAATAAACCCTGACTCTGTACAGTTACACAGTGAGTGACCCTTACCCTACTGAATAAACACTGACTCTGTACGGTTACACAGTGAGTGACCCTTACCCTGCAGAATAAACACTGACTCAGTACGGTTACACACTGAGTGACCCTTACCCTGCTGAATAAACACTGACTCTGTACGGTTACACAGTGAGTGACCCTTAACCTGCTGAATAAACACTGACTCTGTACGGTTACGCTGTGAGTGACCCTTACTTAACCTGCTGAATAAACACTGACTCTGTACAGTTACGCTGTGAGTGACCCTTAACCTGCTGAATAAACACTGACTCAGTACGGTTACACAGAGAGTGACCCTTAACCTGCTGAATAAACACTGACTCTGTACAGTTACGCTGTGAGTGACCCTTAACCTGCTGAATAAACACTGACTCTGTACGGTTACACAGTGAGTGACACATACCCTGCTGAATAAACACTGACTCTGTACAGTTACACAGTGAGTGACCCTTACCCTGCTGAATAAACACTGACTCTGTACGGTTACACAGTGAGTGACCCTTACCCTGCTGAAAAAACACTGACTCTGTACAGTGACACAGTGAGTGACGCTTGCCCTGCTGAATAAACACTGCCTCAGTACAGTTACACATTGAGTGACCCTTACCCTGCTGAATAAACACTATCTCTGTACGGTTACACTGTGAGAGACACTTACCCTGCTGAATAATCAGTGACTCTGTACAGTTACACTGTGAGTGACCCTTACCCTGCTGAATAAGTCTGACTCTGTACAGTTACACAGTGAGTGACCCTTACCCTGCTGAATAAACACAGATATTGTACAGTTACACAGTGAGTATCCCTTACCCTTCTGAATAAACACTGACTCTGTACAGTTACACAGTGAGTGACCCTTACCCTGCTGAATAAACACTGACTCTGTACGGTTACACAGTGAGTGACCCTTACCCTGCTGAATAAACACTGACTCTGTAGTGTTACACAGTGAGTGACCCTTACCCTGCTGAATACACCCCGAGTCTGTACGGTTACACAGTGAGTGACCCTTACCCTGCTGAATAAACACTGACTCTGTACGGTTACACAGTGAGTGACCCTTACCCTGCTGAATAAACACTGACTCTGTACAGTTACGCAGTGAGTGACCCTTACCCTGCTGAATAAACACTGACTCTGTACAGTTACACAGTGAGTGACCCCTACCATGCTGAATAAACCCTGACTGTGTACGGTTACACAGTGAGTGACCCTTACCCTGCTGAATAAACACTGAATCTGTACGGTTACACTGAGAGTGACCCTTACCCTGCTGAATAAAAACTGACTCTGTACAGTTACACAGTGAGTGACCCTTGCCATGCTGAATAAACACTGACTCTGTACAGTTACACAGTGAGTGACCCTTACCGTGCTGAATAAATACTGACTCTGTACAGTTGCACAGTGAGTGACCCTTACCCTGCTGAATAAACACTGACTCTGTACGGTTACATAGTGAGTGACCCTTACCATGCTGAATAAACCCTGACTCTGTACAGTTACGCAGTGAGTGACCCTTACCCTGCTGAATAAACACTGACTCTGTACAGTTACATAGTGAGTGACCCTTACCATGCTGAATAAACACTGACTCTGTACAGTTACACAGTGAGTGACCCTTACCATGCTGAATAAACCCTGACTCTGTACAGTTACGCAGTGAGGGACCCTTACCCTGCTGAATAAACACTGACTCTGTACAGTTACACAGTGAGTGACCCTTACCCTGCTGAATAAACACTGACTCTGTACGGTTACACAGTGAGTGACCCTTACCCTGCTGAATAAACCCTGATTCTGTATGGTTACACAGTGAGTGTCCCTTACCCTGCTGAATAAACACTGATTTAGTACGGTTACACACTGAGTGACCCTTACCCTGCTGAATAAACCCTGACTCTGTACGGTTACACAGTGAGTGACCCTTACTCTTCTGAAGAAACCCTGACTCTGTACAGTTACACAGTGAGTGACCCTTACTCTGCTGAATAAACACTGACTCTGCACAGTTCCACAGTGACTGACCCTTACCCTGCTGAATAAACACTGACTCTGTACAGTCACACAGTGAGTGACCCATACCCTGCTGAATAAACCCTGACTCTGTACAGTAACACAGTGAGTGACCCTTAGCCTGCTAAATAAACCATGACTCTGTACGGTTACACAGTGAGTGACAATGACCCTGCTGAATAAACACTGACCCTGTACAGTTACACAGTGAGTGACCCTTACCCTGCTGAATAAACCCTGACTCTGTACAGTTACACAGTGAGTGACCCTTACCCTGCTGAATAAACCATGACTCTGTACGGTTACACAGTGAGTGACCCTTACCCTGCTGAATAAACCATGACTCTGTACAGTTACACAGTGAGTGACCCTTACCCTGCTGAATAAACACTGACTCTGTACAGTTACACAGTGAGTGACCCTTACCCTGCTGAATAAACCCTGACTCTGTACGGTTACACAGTGAGTGACCCTTACTCTGCTGAATAAACACTGACTCAGTACAGTTACACAGTGAGTGACCCTTACCCTGCTGAATAAACACTGACTCTGTACAGTTACACAGTGAGTAACCCTTACCCTGCTGAATAAACAATAACTCTGTACAGTTCCACAGTGAGTAACCCTTACCCTGCTGAATAAACCCTGACTCTGTACAGTTACACAGTGAGTGACCCTTACCCTGCTGAATAAACACTGACTCTGTACAGTTACACAGTGAGTGACCCTTAGCCTGCTGAATAAACACTGACTCTGTACGGTTACACTGGGCGTGACCGTTACCTGGCTGAATAAACCCTGACTCTGTACGGTTACACAGTGAGTGACCCTTACACTGCTGAATAAACACTGACTCAGTACGGTTACACACTGAGTGACCCTTACCCTGCTGAATAAACACTGACTCTGTACGGTTACACAGTGAGTGACCCTTACCCTGCTGAATAAACCCCGAGTCTGTACGGCTACTCAGTGACTGACCTTTACCCTGCTGAATACACCCCGAGTCTGTACGGTTACATAGTGAGTGACCCTTACCATGCTGAATAAACACTGACTCTGTACAGTTACACAGTGAGTGACCCTTACCATGCTGAATAAACCCTGACTCTGTACGGTTACACAGTGAGTGACCCTTACACTGCTGAATAAACACTGACTCTGTAAGGTTACACAGTGAGTGACCCTTACCCTGCTGAATAAACACTGTCTCTGTACGGTTACACAGTGAGTGATCCTTACCCTGCTGAATAAGCACTGACTCTGTGCAGTTACACAGTGAGCGACCCGTAACCTGCTGAATAAACACTGACTCTGTACGGTTACACAGTGAGTGACCCTTATCCTGCTGAATAAACACTGACTCTGTACGCTAACACAGTGAGTGACCCTTACCCTGCTGAATAAACACTGACTCTGTACGGTTACACAGTGAGTGACCCTTACCCTGCTGAATAAACCCTGACTCTGTACAGTTACACTGTGAGTGACCCTTACCCTGCTGAATAAACACTGACTCTGTCCAGTCACACAATGAGTGACCCTTACCCTGCAAAATAAACACTGACTCTGTACGGTGTCACACTGAGTGACCCTTACCCTGCTGAATAAACACTGACTCTGTACAGTTACACCGTGAGTGACCCTTACCCTGCTGAATAAACCCCGAGTCTGTACGGCTACTCAGTGACTGACCTTTACCCTGCTGAATACACCCCGAGTCTGTACGGTTACACAGTGAGTGACCCTTACTCTGCTGAATAAACACTGACTCTGTAAGGTTACACAGTGAGTGACCCTTACCCTGCTGAATAAACACTGTCTCTGTACGGTTACACAGTGAGTGATCCTTACCCTGCTGAATAAGCACTGACTCTGTGCAGTTACACAGTGAGCGACCCGTAACCTGCTGAGTAAACACTGACTCTGTACGGTTACACAGTGAGTGTCCCTTACCCTGCTGAATAAACACTGACTTAGTACGGTTACACACTGAGTGACCCTTACCCTGCTGAATAAACACTGACTTTGTACGGTTACACAGTGAGTGTCCCTTACCCTGCTGAATAAACACTGACTCTGTACAGTTCCACAGTGACTGACCCTTACCCTGCTGAATAAACCCTGACTCTGTACGGTTACACAGTGAGTGTCCCTTACCCTGCTGAATAAACACTGACTTAGTACGGTTACACACTGAGTGACCCTTACCCTGCTGAATAAACACTGACTTTGTACGGTTACACAGTGAGTGACCTTTACCCTGCTGAATAAACACTGACTCTGTACGGTTACACAGTGAGTGACCCTTAACCTGCTGAATAAACACTGACTCTGTACGGTTACACAGTGAGTGACCCTTACCCTGCTGAATAAACCCTGACTCTGTACAGTTACACAGTGAGTGACCCTTACTCTGCTGAATAAACACTGACTCTGTACAGTTCCACAGTGACTGACCCTTACCCTGCTGAATAAACACTGACTCTGTACAGTTACACAGTGAGTGACCCTTACCCTGCAGAATAAACACTGACTCTGTACAGTTACAGAGTGAGGGACCCTTACCCTGCTGAATAAACACTGACTCTGTACGGTTAAACTGTGAGTGACCCTTACCCTGCTGAATAAACACTGACTCTGTACGGTTACACAGGGAGTGACCGTTACCTGGCTGAATAAACCCTGACTCCGTACAGTTACACAGTGAGTGACCCTTACACTGCTGAATAAACACTGACTCAGTACGGTTACACACTGAGTGACCCTTACCCTGCAGAATAAACACTGACTCTGTACGGTTACACAGTGAGTGACCCTTACCCTGCTGAATAAACACTGACTCTGTACAGTTACACAGTGAGTGACCCTTACCCTGCTGAATAAACACTGACTCTATACGGTTACACAGTGAGTGACCCTTACCCTGCTGAATAAACACTGACTCTGTACGGTTTCACAGTGAGTGACCCTTACCCTGCTGAATACACCCCGAGTCTGGACGGTTACACAGTGAGTGACCCTTACCCTGCTGAATAAACACTGACTCTGTACAGTTACACAGTGAGTGACCCTTACCCTGCTGAATAAACACTGACTCTGTACAGTCACACAGTGAGTGACCCTTACCCTGCTGAATAAACACTGACTCTGTACAGTCACACAGTGAGTGACCCTTACCCTGCTGAATAAACGCTGACTCTGTACGGTTACACTGTGAGTGATCCTTACCCTGCTGAATAAACACTGACTCTGTACAGTTACACAGTGAGTGACCCTTACAATGCTGAATAAACACTGACTCTGTACGTTTACACAGTGAGTGACCCTTACCCTGCTGAATAAACACTGACTCTGTACGTTTACACAGTGAGTGACCCTTACTCTGCTGAATAAACACTGACTCTGTCAGGTTACACAGTGAGTGACCCTTACCCTGCTGAATAAACACTGACTCTGTACGGTTACACTGTGAGTGACCCTTACCCTGCTGAATAAACCCCGAGTCTGGACGGTTACACAGTGAGTGACCCTTACCCTGCTGAATAAACACTGACTCTGTACAGTTACACAGTGAGTGACCCTTACCCTGCTGAATAAACACTGACTCTGTACAGTCACACAGTGAGTGACCCTTACCCTGCTGAATAAACACTGACTCTGTACAGTCACACAGTGAGTGACCCTTACCCTGCTGAATAAACGCTGACTCTGTACGGTTACACTGTGAGTGATCCTTACCCTGCTGAATAAACACTGACTCTGTACAGTTACACAGTGAGTGACCCTTACAATGCTGAACAAACACTGACTCTGTACGTTTACACAGTGAGTGACCCTTACCCTGCTGAATAAACACTGACTCTGTACGTTTACACAGTGAGTGACCCTTACCCTGCTGAATAAACACTGACTCTGTACAGTTACACAGTGAGAGACCCTTACCCTGCTGAATAAACACTGACTCTGTACAGTTACACAGTGAGTGACCCTTACCCTGCTGAATAAACACTGACTCTGTACAGTTACACAGTGAGTGACCCTTACCCTGCTGAATAAACACTGACTGTGTACAGTTACACAGTGAGTGACCCTTACCCTGCTGAATAAACACTGACTCTGTACAGTTACACAGTGAGTGACCCTTACCCTGCTGAATAAACACTGACTCTGTACAGTTACACAGTGAGTGACCCTTACCCTGCTGAATAAACACTGACTCTGTACAGTTACACAGTGAGTGACCCTTACCCTGCTGAATAAACACTGACTCTGTACAGTTACACAGTGAGTGACGCTTACCCTGCTGAATAAACCCTGAGTCTGTACGGTTACACAGTGAGTGACCCTTACCCGGCAGAATAAACACTGACTCTGTACAGTTACACAGTGAGTGACCCTTGCCCTGCTGAATAAACACTGACTGTGTACGGTTACACAGTGAGTGACCCTTACCCTGCTGAATAAACACTGACTCTGAACGGTTACACAGTGAGTGACCCTTACCCTGCTGAATAAACATTGACTCTGTACAGTTACAAAGCGAGTGACCCTTACCCTGCTGAAAAAAACCTGACTCTGTTCGGTTACACAGTGAGTGACCATTACCCTGCTGAATAAACACTGACTCTGTACGGTTACACATTGAGTGACCCTTACCCTGCTGAATAAACACTGACTCTGTACGGTTACACAGTGAGTGACCCTTACCATGCTGAATAAACACTGACTCTGTACGGTTACACAGTGAGTGACCCTTACACTGCTGAATAAACCCTGATTCTGTACAGTTACACAGTGAGTGACTCTTAACCTGCTGAATAAACCCTGACTCTGTACAGTTACACAGTGAGTGACCCTTAACCTGCTGAATAAACCCTGACTCTGTACGGTTACACAGAGAGTGACCCTTACCCTGCTAAATAAACCCTGACTCTGTACGGTTACACAGTGAGTGACCCTTCCCCTGCTGAATAAACACTGACTCTGTACAGTTACACAGTGAGTGACCCTTACCCTGCTGAATAAACACTGTCTCTGTACAGTTACACAGTGAGTGACCCTTACCCTGCTGAATAAGCACTGACTCTGTGCAGTTACACAGTGAGTGACCCTTAACCTGCTGAATAAACCCTGACTCTGTACAGTTACACAGTGAGTGACCTTTACCCTGCTGAATAAACACAGACTCTGTTCAGTTACACAGTGAGTGCCCTTACCCTGCTGAATAAACACAGACTCTGTTCAGTTACACAGTGAGTGCCCCGTACCCTGCTGAATAAACCCTGACTCTGTACGGTTACACAGTGAGTGACCCTTACCCTGCTGAATAAACACTGACTCTGTACAGTTACACAGTGAGTGACCCTTACCCTGCTGAATAAACACTGACTCTGTACAGTCACACAGTGAGTGACCCTTACCCTGCTGAATAAACACTGACTCTGCACGGTTACACAGTGAGTGATCCTTATCCTGCTGAATAAACACTGACTCAGTACGGTTACACAATGAGTGACCCTTACCCTGCTGAATAAACACTGACTCTGTACGGTTACACTGTGAGTGATCCTTATCCTGCTGAATAAACACTGACTGTGCACGGTTACACAGTGAGTGATCCTTATCCTGCTGAATAAACACTGACTCAGTACGGTTACACAATGAGTGACCCTTACCCTGCTGAATAAACACTGACTCTGTACGGTTACACAGTGAGTGATCCTTATGCTGTTGAATAAACCCCGAGTCTGTACGGTTACACAGTGAGTGACCCTTACCCTGCTGAATAAACCCTGACTCTGTACAGTTCCACAGTGAGTGACCCTTACCCTGCTGAATAAACACTGACACTGTACAGTTACACAGTGAGTGACACATACCCTGCTGAATAAACACTGACTCTGTATGGGTACACAGTGAGTGACCCTTACCCTGCTGAATAAACACTGACTCTGTACAGTTACACAGTGAGTGACACATACCCTGCTGAATAAACACTGACTCTGTACAGTTACACAGTGAGTGACCCTTACCCTGCTGAATAAACACTGACTCTGTGCTGTTACACAGTGAGTGACCCTTACCCTGCTGAATAAACACTGACTCTGTACAGTTACACAGTGAGTGACCCTGACCCTGCTGAATAAACAATGACTCTGTAGAGTTACACAGTGAGTGACCCTTACCCTGCTGAATAAACACTGACTCTGTACAGTTACACAGTGAGTGACCCTTACCCTGCAGAATAAACAATGACTCTGTAGAGTTACACAGTGAGTGACCCTTACCCTGCTGAATAAACACTGACTCTGTACAGTCACACAGTGAGTGACCCTTACCCTGCTGAATAAACACTGACTCTGTACAGTTACACAGTGAGTGACCCTTACCCTGCTGAATAAACCCTGACTCTGTACGGTTACACAGTGAGTGACCCTTACCCGGCTGAATAAACACTGACTCTGTACGGTTACACAGTGAGTGACCCATACCCTGCTGAATAAACACTGACTCTGTACGGTTACACAGTGAGTGACACATACCCTGCTGAATAAACCCTGACTCTGTACAGTTACACAGTGAGTGACCCTTACCCTGCTGAATAAACACTGACTCTGTACAGTAACACAGTGAGTGACCCTTACCCTGCTGAATAAACACTGACTCTGTACGGTTACACAGTGAGTGACCCTTACCCTGCTGAATAAACACTGACTCAGTACGGTTACACAGTGAGTGACCCTTACCCTGCTGAATAAACACTGACTCTGTACAGTCACACAGTGAGTGACCCTTACCCTGCTGAATAAACACTGACTCTGTACGGTTACACAGTGAGTGACCCTTACCCTGCTGAATAAACCCTGACTCTGTACGGTTACACAGTGAGTGACCCTTACCCTGCTGAATAAACACTGACCCTGTACGGTTACACAGTGAGTGACCCTTACCCTGCTGAATAAACACTGACTCTGTACGGTTACACAGTGAGTGACCCTTACCCTGCCGAATAAACACTGACTGTGTACGGTTACAGAGTGAGTGACCCTTACCCTGCTGAATAAACACTGACTCTGTGCTGTTACACAGTGAGTGACCCTTACCCTGCTGAATAAACCCTGACTCTGTACAGTTACACAGTGAGTGACCCTTACCCTGCTGAATAAACACTGACTCTGTACAGTCACACAGTGAGTGACCCTTACCCTGCTGAATAAACACTGACTCTGTACAGTTACACAGTGAGTGACCCTTACCCTGCTGAATAAACCCTGACTCTGTAAGGTTACACAGTGAGTGACCCTTACCCGGCTGAATAAACACTGACTCTGTACAGTCACACAGTGAGTGACCCTTACCCTGCTGAATAAACCCCGAGTCTGTACGGTTACACAGTGAGTGCCCCTTACCCTGCTGAATAAACCCCGAGTCTGTACGGTTACACAGTGAGTGACCCTTACTCTGCTGAATAAACACTGACTCTGTACGTTTACACAGTGAGTGACCCTTACCCTGCTGTAAAAACATTGACTCTGTACGGTGACACAGTGAGTGACCCTTACCCTGCTGAATAAACACTGACTCTGTACGGTTACACAGTGAGTCACCCTTACCCTGCTGAATAAACACTGACTCTGTACGGTTACACAGTGAGTGACCCTTACCCGGCAGAATAAACACTGACTCTGTACAGTTACACAGTGAGTGACCCTTACCCTGCTGAATAAACACTGACTCTGTACGGTTACACAGTGAGTGACCCTTACCCTGCTGAATAAACACTGACTCTGAACGGTTACACAGTGAGTGACCCTTACCCTGCTGAATAAACTTTGACTCTGTACAGTTACAAAGCGAGTGACCCTTACCCTGCTGAATAAACCCTGACTCTGTACGGTTACACAGTGAGTGACCCTTACCCTGCTGAATAAACAATGACTCTGTACGGTTACACAGTGAGTGACCCTTACCCTGCTGAATAAACACTGACTCTGTACAGTTACACAGTGAGTGACTCTTGCCCTGCTGAATAAACACTGACTCTGTACAGTTACACAGTGAGTGACCCTTACCATGCTGAATAAACACTGTGTCTGTTCAGTTACACAGTGAGTGACCCTTACCCTGCTGAATAAGCACTGACTCAGTACGGTTACACAATGAGTGACCCTTACCCTGCTGAATAAACACTGACTCTGTACGGTTACACAGTGAGTGATCCTTATCCTGCTGAATAAACCCCGAGTCTGTACGGTTACACAGTGAGTGACCCTTACCCTGCTGAATAAACCCTGACTCTGTACAGTTCCACAGTGACTGATCCTTATCCTGCTGAATAAACACTGACTCTGTACAGTTACACAGTGAGTGACACATACCCTGCTGAATAAACACTGACTCTGTACAGTTACACAGTGAGTGACACATACCCTGCTGAATAAACACTGACTCTGTACAGTTACACAGTGAGTGACACTTACCCTCCTGAATAAACACTGTCTCTGTACGGTTACACTGTGAGTGACCCTTACCCTGCTGAATAAACACTGACTCTGTACGGTTACACAGTGAGTGACACATACCCTGCTGAATAAACCCTGACTCTGTACAGTTACACAGTGAGTGACCCTTACCCTGCTGAATAAACACTGACTCTGTACAGTCACACAGTGAGTGACCCTTACCCTGCTGAATAAACACTAACTCTGTACAGTCACACAGTGAATGACCCTTACCCTGCTGAATAAACCCTGACTCTGTACGGTTACACAGTGAGTGACCCTTACCCTGCTGAATAAACCCCGAGTCTGTACGGTTACACAGTGAGTGACCCTTACCCTGCTGAATAAACCCTGACTCTGTACGGTTACACAGTGAGTGACCCTTACCCTGCTGAATTAACACTGACTCTGTACAGTCACACAGTGAGTGACCCTTACCCTGCTGAATAAACACTGACTCTGTACAGTTACACAGTGAGTGACCCTTACCCTGCTGAATAAACACTGACTCTGTACAGTTACACAGTGAGTGACCCTTACCCTGCTGAATAAACACTGACTCTGTACAGTTACACAGTGAGTGACCCTTACCCTGCTGAATAAACACTGACTCTGTACAGTTACACAGTGAGTGACCCTTACCCTGCTGAATAAACACTGACTCTGTACAGTCACACAGTGAGTGACCCTTACCCTGCTGAATAAACCCCGAGTCTGTACGGTTACGCAGTGAGTGACCCTTACCCTGCTGAATAAACCCTGACTCTGTACGGTTACACAGTGAGTGACCCTTACCCTGCTGAATAAACACTGACTCTGTACGGTTACACAGTGTGTGACCCATACCCTGCTGAATAAACCCCGAGTCTGTACGGTTACACAGTGAGTGACCCTTACCCTGCTGAATAAACACTGACTCTGTACAGTCACACAGTGAGTGACCCTGACCCTGCTGAATAAACACTGACTGTGTACGGTTACAGAGTGAGTGACCCTTACCCTGCTGAATAAACACTGACTCTGTACAGTTACACAGTGAGTGACCCTTACCCTGCTGAATAAACACTGACTCTGTACGGTTACACAGTGAGTGACCCTTACCCTGCTGAATAAACACTGACTCTGTACGGTTACACAGTGAGTGACCCTTACCCGGCAGAATAAACACTGACTCTGTACAGTTACAAAGTGAGTGACCCTTACCCTGCTGTAAAAACATTGACTCTGTACGGTGACACAGTGAGTGACCCTTACCCTGCTGAATAAACACTGACTCTGTACGGTTACACAGTGAGTCACCCTTACCCTGCTGAATAAACACTGACTCTGTACGGTTACAAAGCGAGTGACCCTTACCCTGCTGAATAAACCCTGACTCTGTACGGTTACACAGTGAGTGACCCTTACCCTGCTGAATAAACAATGACTCTGTACGGTTACACAGTGAGTGACCCTTACCCTGCTGAATAAACACTGACCCTGTACAGTTACACAGTGAGTGACCCTTACCATGCTGAATAAACACTGTGTCTGTTCAGTTACACAGTGAGTGACCCTTACCCTGCTGAATAAGCACTGACTCTGTGCAGTTACACAGTGAGCGACCCTTAACCTGCTGAATAAACCCTGACTCTGTACAGTTACACAGTGAGTGACGCTTACCCTGCTAAATAAACACTGACTCTGTACAGTCACACAGTGAGTGACCCTTACCCTGCTGAATAAACACTGACTCTGTACAGTTACACAGTGAGTGACCCTTACCCTGCTGAATAAACCCTGACTCTGTACGGTTACACAGTGAGTGACCCTTACCCGGCTGAATAAACACTGACTCTGTACGGTTACACAGTGAGTGACACATACCCTGCTGAATAAACCCTGACTCTGTACAGTTACACAGTGAGTGACCCTTACCCTGCTGAATAAACACTGACTCTGTACAGTAACACAGTGAGTGACCCTTACCCTGCTGAATAAACACTGACTCTGTACGGTTACACAGTGAGTGACCCTTACCCTGCTGAATAAACACTGACTCAGTACGGTTACACAGTGAGTGACCCTTACCCTGCTGAATAAACACTGACCCTGTACAGTTACACAGTGAGTGACCCTTACCATGCTGAATAAACACTGTGTCTGTTCAGTTACACAGTGAGTGACCCTTACCCTGCTGAATAAGCACTGACTCTGTGCAGTTACACAGTGAGCGACCCTTAACCTGCTGAATAAACCCTGACTCTGTACAGTTACACAGTGAGTGACCCTTACCCTGCTGAATAAACACTGACTCTGTACAGTCACACAGTGAGTGACCCTTACCCTGCTGAATAAACACTGACTCTGTACAGTTACACAGTGAGTGACCCTTACCCTGCTGAATAAACCCTGACTCTGTACGGTTACACAGTGAGTGACCCTTACCCGGCTGAATAAACACTGACTCTGTACGGTTACACAGTGAGTGACCCATACCCTGCTGAATAAACACTGACTCTGTACGGTTACACAGTGAGTGACACATACCCTGCTGAATAAACCCTGACTCTGTACAGTTACACAGTGAGTGACCCTTACCCTGCTGAATAAACACTGACTCTGTACAGTAACACAGTGAGTGACCATTACCCTGCTGAATAAACACTGACTCTGTACGGTTACACAGTGAGTGACCCTTACCCTGCTGAATAAACACTGACTCAGTACGGTTACACAGTGAGTGACCCTTACCCTGCTGAATAAACACTGACTCTGTACAGTCACACAGTGAGTGACCCTTACCCTGCTGAATAAACACTGACTCTGTACGGTTACACAGTGAGTGACCCTTACCCTGCTGAATAAACCCTGACTCTGTACGGTTACACAGTGAGTGACCCTTACCCTGCTGAATAAACACTGACCCTGTACGGTTACACAGTGAGTGACCCTTACCCTGCTGAATAAACCCCGAGTCTGTACGGTTACACAGTGAGTGACCCTTACCCTGCCGAATAAACACTGACTGTGTACGGTTACAGAGTGAGTGACCCTTACCCTGCTGAATAAACACTGACTCTGTGCTGTTACACAGTGAGTGACCCTTACCCTGCTGAATAAACCCTGACTCTGTACAGTTACACAGTGAGTGACCCTTACCCTGCTGAATAAACACTGACTCTGTACAGTCACACAGTGAGTGACCCTTACCCTGCTGAATAAACACTGACTCTGTACAGTTACACAGTGAGTGACCCTTACCCTGCTGAATAAACCCTGACTCTGTAAGGTTACACAGTGAGTGACCCTTACCCGGCTGAATAAACACTGACTCTGTACAGTCACACAGTGAGTGACCCTTACCCTGCTGAATAAACCCCGAGTCTGTACGGTTACACAGTGAGTGCCCCTTACCCTGCTGAATAAACCCCGAGTCTGTACGGTTACACAGTGAGTGACCCTTACTCTGCTGAATAAACACTGACTCTGTACGTTTACACAGTGAGTGACCCTTACCCTGCTGAATAAACACTGACTCTGTACGGTTACACAGTGAGTCACCCTTACCCTGCTGAATAAACACTGACTCTGTACGGTTACACAGTGAGTGACCCTTACCCGGCAGAATAAACACTGACTCTGTACAGTTACACAGTGAGTGACCCTTACCCTGCTGAATAAACACTGACTCTGTACGGTTACACAGTGAGTGACCCTTACCCTGCTGAATAAACACTGACTCTGAACGGTTACACAGTGAGTGACACTTACCCTGCTGAATAAACTTTGACTCTGTACAGTTACAAAGCGAGTGACCCTTACCCTGCTGAATAAACCCTGACTCTGTACGGTTACACAGTGAGTGACCCTTACCCTGCTGAATAAACAATGACTCTGTACGGTTATACAGTGAGTGACCCTTACCCTGCTGAATAAACACTGACTCTGTACAGTTACACAGTGAGTGACTCTTGCCCTGCTGAATAAACACTGACTCTGTACAGTTACACAGTGAGTGACCCTTACCATGCTGAATAAACACTGTGTCTGTTCAGTTAAACAGTGAGTGACCCTTACCCTGCTGAATAAGCACTGACTCAGTACGGTTACACAATGAGTGACCCTTACCCTGCTGAATAAACACTGACTCTGTACGGTTACACAGTGAGTGATCCTTATCCTGCTGAATAAACCCCGAGTCTGTACGGTTACACAGTGAGTGACCCTTACCCTGCTGAATAAACCCTGACTCTGTACAGTTCCACAGTGACTGATCCTTATCCTGCTGAATAAACACTGACTCTGTACAGTTACACAGTGAGTGACACATACCCTGCTGAATAAACACTGACTCTGTACAGTTACACAGTGAGTGACACTTACCCTCCTGAATAAACACTGTCTCTGTACGGTTACACTGTGAGTGACCCTGACCCTGCTGAATAAACACTGACTGTGTACGGTTACAGAGTGAGTGACCCTTACCCTGCTGAATAAACCCTGACTCTGTACAGTTACACAGTGAGTGACCCTTACCCTGCTGAATAAACACTGACTCTGTACAGTCACACAGTGAGTGACCCTTACCCTGCTGAATAAACACTAACTCTGTACAGTCACACAGTGAATGACCCTTACCCTGCTGAATAAACCCTGACTCTGTACGGTTACACAGTGAGTGACCCTTACCCTGCTGAATAAACCCCGAGTCTGTACGGTTACACAGTGAGTGACCCTTACCCTGCTGAATAAACCCTGACTCTGTACGGTTACACAGTGAGTGACCCTTACCCTGCTGAATTAACACTGACTCTGTACAGTCACACAGTGAGTGACCCTTACCCTGCTGAATAAACACTGACTCTGTACAGTTACACAGTGAGTGACCCTTACCCTGCTGAATAAACACTGACTCTGTACAGTTACACAGTGAGTGACCCTTACCCTGCTGAATAAACACTGACTCTGTACAGTTACACAGTGAGTGACCCTTACCCTGCTGAATAAACACTGACTCTGTACAGTTACATAGTGAGTGACCCTTACCCTGCTGAATAAACACTGACTCTGTACAGTCACACAGTGAGTGACCCTTACCCTGCTGAATAAACCCCGAGTCTGTACGGTTACGCAGTGAGTGACCCTTACCCTGCTGAATAAACCCTGACTCTGTACGGTTACACAGTGAGTGACCCTTACCCTGCTGAATAAACACTGACTCTGTACGGTTACACAGTGTGTGACCCATACCCTGCTGAATAAACCCCGAGTCTGTACGGTTACACAGTGAGTGACCCTTACCCTGCTGAATAAACACTGACTCTGTACAGTCACACAGTGAGTGACCCTGACCCTGCTGAATAAACACTGACTGTGTACGGTTACAGAGTGAGTGACCCTTACCCTGCTGAATAAACACTGACTCTGTACGGTTACACAGTGAGTGACCCTTACCCTGCTGAATAAACACTGACTCTGTACGGTTACACAGTGAGTGACCCTTACCCGGCAGAATAAACACTGACTCTGTACAGTTACAAAGTGAGTGACCCTTACCCTGCTGTAAAAACATTGACTCTGTACGGTGACACAGTGAGTGACCCTTACCCTGCTGAATAAACACTGACTCTGTACGGTTACACAGTGAGTCACCCTTACCCTGCTGAATAAACACTGACTCTGTACGGTTACAAAGCGAGTGACCCTTACCCTGCTGAATAAACCCTGACTCTGTACGGTTACACAGTGAGTGACCCTTACCCTGCTGAATAAACAATGACTCTGTACGGTTACACAGTGAGTGACCCTTACCCTGCTGAATAAACACTGACTCTGTACAGTCACACAGTGAGTGACCCTTACCCTGCTGAATAAACCCCGAGTCTGTACGGTTACGCAGTGAGTAACCCTTACCCTGCTGAATAAACACTGACTCTGTACAGTTACACAGTGAGTGACCCTTACCCTGCTGAATAAACACTGACTCTGTACAGTTACACAGTGAGTGACCCTTACCCTGCTGAATAAACACTGACTCTGTACAGTTACACAGTGAGTGACCCTTACCCTGCTGAATAAACACTGACTCTGTACAGTTACACAGTGAGTGACCCTTACCCTGCTGAATAAACACTGACTCTGTACAGTCACACAGTGAGTGACCCTTACCCTGCTGAATAAACCCCGAGTCTGTACGGTTACGCAGTGAGTGACCCTTACCCTGCTGAATAAACCCTGACTCTGTACGGTTACACAGTGAGTGACCCTTACCCTGCTGAATAAACACTGACTCTGTACGGTTACACAGTGTGTGACCCATACCCTGCTGAATAAACCCCGAGTCTGTACGGTTACACAGTGAGTGACCCTTACCCTGCTGAATAAACACTGACTCTGTACAGTCACACAGTGAGTGACCCTGACCCTGCTGAATAAACACTGACTGTGTACGGTTACAGAGTGAGTGACCCTTACCCTGCTGAATAAACACTGACTCTGTACAGTTACACAGTGAGTGACCCTTACCCTGCTGAATAAACACTGACTCTGTACGGTTACACAGTGAGTGACCCTTACCCTGCTGAATAAACACTGACTCTGTACGGTTACACAGTGAGTGACCCTTACCCGGCAGAATAAACACTGACTCTGTACAGTTACAAAGTGAGTGACCCTTACCCTGCTGTAAAAACATTGACTCTGTACGGTGACACAGTGAGTGACCCTTACCCTGCTGAATAAACACTGACTCTGTACGGTTACACAGTGAGTCACCCTTACCCTGCTGAATAAACACTGACTCTGTACGGTTACAAAGCGAGTGACCCTTACCCTGCTGAATAAACCCTGACTCTGTACGGTTACACAGTGAGTGACCCTTACCCTGCTGAATAAACAATGACTCTGTACGGTTACACAGTGAGTGACCCTTACCCTGCTGAATAAACACTGACCCTGTACAGTTACACAGTGAGTGACCCTTACCATGCTGAATAAACACTGTGTCTGTTCAGTTACACAGTGAGTGACCCTTACCCTGCTGAATAAGCACTGACTCTGTGCAGTTACACAGTGAGCGACCCTTAACCTGCTGAATAAACCCTGACTCTGTACAGTTACACAGTGAGTGACGCTTACCCTGCTAAATAAACACTGACTCTGTACAGTCACACAGTGAGTGACCCTTACCCTGCTGAATAAACCCCGAGTCTGTACGGTTACGCAGTGAGTGACCCTTACCCTGCTGAATAAACCCTGACTCTGTACGGTTACACAGTGAGTGACCCTTACCCTGCTGAATAAACACTGACTCTGTACGGTTACACAGTGTGTGACCCATACCCTGCTGAATAAACCCCGAGTCTGTACGGTTACACAGTGAGTGACCCTTACCCTGCTGAATAAACACTGACTCTGTACAGTCACACAGTGAGTGACCCTGACCCTGCTGAATAAACACTGACTGTGTACGGTTACAGAGTGAGTGACCCTTACCCTGCTGAATAAACACTGACTCTGTACAGTTACACAGTGAGTGACCCTTACCCTGCTGAATAAACACTGACTCTGTACGGTTACACAGTGAGTGACCCTTACCCTGCTGAATAAACAGTGACTCTGTACGGTTACACAGTGAGTGACCCTTACCCCGCAGAATAAACACTGACTCTGTACAGTTACAAAGTGAGTGACCCTTACCCTGCTGTAAAAACATTGACTCTGTACGGTGACACAGTGAGTGACCCTTACCCTGCTGAATAAACACTGACTCTGTACGGTTACACAGTGAGTCACCCTTACCCTGCTGAATAAACACTGACTCTGTACGGTTACAAAGCGAGTGACCCTTACCCTGCTGAATAAACCCTGACTCTGTACGGTTACACAGTGAGTGACCCTTACCCTGCTGAATAAACAATGACTCTGTACGGTTACACAGTGAGTGACCCTTACCCTGCTGAATAAACACTGACTCTGTACAGTCACACAGTGAGTGACCCTTACCCTGCTGAATAAACCCCGAGTCTGTACGGTTACGCAGTGAGTGACCCTTACCCTGCTGAATAAACCCTGACTCTGTACGGTTACACAGTGAGTGACCCTTACCCTGCTGAATAAACACTGACTCTGTACGGTTACACAGTGTGTGACCCATACCCTGCTGAATAAACCCCGAGTCTGTACGGTTACACAGTGAGTGACCCTTACCCTGCTGAATAAACACTGACTCTGTACAGTCACACAGTGAGTGACCCTGACCCTGCTGAATAAACACTGACTGTGTACGGTTACAGAGTGAGTGACCCTTACCCTGCTGAATAAACACTGACTCTGTACAGTTACACAGTGAGTGACCCTTACCCTGCTGAATAAACACTGACTCTGTACGGTTACACAGTGAGTGACCCTTACCCTGCTGAATAAACACTGACTCTGTACGGTTACACAGTGAGTGACCCTTACCCGGCAGAATAAACACTGACTCTGTACAGTTACAAAGTG
Source organism: Chiloscyllium punctatum (assembly GCF_047496795.1). Classification (NCBI taxonomy): domain Eukaryota; kingdom Metazoa; phylum Chordata; class Chondrichthyes; order Orectolobiformes; family Hemiscylliidae; genus Chiloscyllium; species Chiloscyllium punctatum. The sequence goes on from NC_092766.1 coordinate 17,139,935, forward strand.
AGTGACCCTTACCCTGCTGTAAAAACATTGACTCTGTACGGTGACACAGTGAGTGACCCTTACCCTGCTGAATAAACACTGACTCTGTACGGTTACACAGTGAGTCACCCTTACCCTGCTGAATAAACACTGACTCTGTACGGTTACAAAGCGAGTGACCCTTACCCTGCTGAATAAACCCTGACTCTGTACGGTTACACAGTGAGTGACCCTTACCCTGCTGAATAAACAATGACTCTGTACGGTTACACAGTGAGTGACCCTTACCCTGCTGAATAAACACTGACTCTGTACAGTCACACAGTGAGTGACCCTTACCCTGCTGAATAAACCCCGAGTCTGTACGGTTACGCAGTGAGTGACCCTTACCCTGCTGAATAAACACTGACTCTGTACAGTTACACAGTGAGTGACCCTTACCCTGCTGAATAAACACTGACTCTGTACAGTTACACAGTGAGTGACCCTTACCCTGCTGAATAAACACTGACTCTGTACAGTTACACAGTGAGTGACCCTTACCCTGCTGAATAAACACTGACTCTGTACAGTTACACAGTGAGTGACCCTTACCCTGCTGAATAAACACTGACTCTGTACAGTCACACAGTGAGTGACCCTTACCCTGCTGAATAAACCCCGAGTCTGTACGGTTACGCAGTGAGTGACCCTTACCCTGCTGAATAAACCCTGACTCTGTACGGTTACACAGTGAGTGACCCTTACCCTGCTGAATAAACACTGACTCTGTACGGTTACACAGTGAGTGACACATACCCTGCTGAATAAACCCTGACTCTGTACAGTTACACAGTGAGTGACCCTTACCCTGCTGAATAAACACTGACTCTGTACAGTCACACAGTGAGTGACCCTTACCCTGCTGAATAAACACTAACTCTGTACAGTCACACAGTGAATGACCCTTACCCTGCTGAATAAACCCTGACTCTGTACGGTTACACAGTGAGTGACCCTTACCCTGCTGAATAAACCCCGAGTCTGTACGGTTACACAGTGAGTGACCCTTACCCTGCTGAATAAACCCTGACTCTGTACGGTTACACAGTGAGTGACCCTTACCCTGCTGAATTAACACTGACTCTGTACAGTCACACAGTGAGTGACCCTTACCCTGCTGAATAAACACTGACTCTGTACAGTTACACAGTGAGTGACCCTTACCCTGCTGAATAAACACTGACTCTGTACAGTTACACAGTGAGTGACCCTTACCCTGCTGAATAAACACTGACTCTGTACAGTTACACAGTGAGTGACCCTTACCCTGCTGAATAAACACTGACTCTGTACAGTTACACAGTGAGTGACCCTTACCCTGCTGAATAAACACTGACTCTGTACAGTCACACAGTGAGTGACCCTTACCCTGCTGAATAAACCCCGAGTCTGTACGGTTACGCAGTGAGTGACCCTTACCCTGCTGAATAAACCCTGACTCTGTACGGTTACACAGTGAGTGACCCTTACCCTGCTGAATAAACACTGACTCTGTACGGTTACACAGTGTGTGACCCATACCCTGCTGAATAAACCCCGAGTCTGTACGGTTACACAGTGAGTGACCCTTACCCTGCTGAATAAACACTGACTCTGTACAGTCACACAGTGAGTGACCCTGACCCTGCTGAATAAACACTGACTCTGTACGGTTACACAGTGAGTGACCCTTACCCTGCTGAATAAACCCCGAGTCTGTACGGTTACACAGTGAGTGACCCTTACCCTGCCGAATAAACACTGACTGTGTACGGTTACAGAGTGAGTGACCCTTACCCTGCTGAATAAACACTGACTCTGTACAGTTACACAGTGAGTGACCCTTACCCTGCTGAATAAACACTGACTCTGTACGGTTACACAGTGAGTGACCCTTACCCTGCTGAATAAACACTGACTCTGTACGGTTACACAGTGAGTGACCCTTACCCTGCCGAATAAACACTGACTGTGTACGGTTACAGAGTGAGTGACCCTTACCCTGCTGAATAAACACTGACTCTGTACGGTTACACAGTGAGTGACCCTTACCCTGCTGAATAAACACTGACTGTGTACGGTTACAGAGTGAGTGACCCTTACCCTGCTGAATAAACACTGACTCTGTACAGTTACACAGTGAGTGACCCTTACCCTGCTGAATAAACACTGACTCTGTACGGTTACACAGTGAGTGACCCTTACCCTGCTGAATAAACACTGACTCTGTACGGTTACACAGTGAGTGACCCTTACCCGGCAGAATAAACACTGACTCTGTACAGTTACAAAGTGAGTGACCCTTACCCTGCTGTAAAAACATTGACTCTGTACGGTGACACAGTGAGTGACCCTTACCCTGCTGAATAAACACTGACTCTGTACGGTTACACAGTGAGTCACCCTTACCCTGCTGAATAAACACTGACTCTGCACGGTTACAAAGCGAGTGACCCTTACCCTGCTGAATAAACCCTGACTCTGTACGGTTACACAGTGAGTGACCCTTACCCTGCTGAATAAACAATGACTCTGTACGGTTACACAGTGAGTGACCCTTACCCTGCTGAATAAACACTGACTCTGTACAGTCACACAGTGAGTGACCCTTACCCTGCTGAATAAACCCCGAGTCTGTACGGTTACGCAGTGAGTGACCCTTACCCTGCTGAATAAACCCTGACTCTGTACGGTTACACAGTGAGTGACCCTTACCCTGCTGAATAAACACTGACTCTGTACGGTTACACAGTGTGTGACCCATACCCTGCTGAATAAACCCCGAGTCTGTACGGTTACACAGTGAGTGACCCTTACCCTGCTGAATAAACACTGACTCTGTACAGTCACACAGTGAGTGACCCTGACCCTGCTGAATAAACACTGACTGTGTACGGTTACAGAGTGAGTGACCCTTACCCTGCTGAATAAACACTGACTCTGTACAGTTACACAGTGAGTGACCCTTACCCTGCTGAATAAACACTGACTCTGTACGGTTACACAGTGAGTGACCCTTACCCTGCTGAATAAACACTGACTCTGTACGGTTACACAGTGAGTGACCCTTACCCGGCAGAATAAACACTGACTCTGTACAGTTACAAAGTGAGTGACCCTTACCCTGCTGTAAAAACATTGACTCTGTACGGTGACACAGTGAGTGACCCTTACCCTGCTGAATAAACACTGACTCTGTACGGTTACACAGTGAGTCACCCTTACCCTGCTGAATAAACACTGACTCTGTACGGTTACAAAGCGAGTGACCCTTACCCTGCTGAATAAACCCTGACTCTGTACGGTTACACAGTGAGTGACCCTTACCCTGCTGAATAAACAATGACTCTGTACGGTTACACAGTGAGTGACCCTTACCCTGCTGAATAAACACTGACTCTGTACAGTCACACAGTGAGTGACCCTTACCCTGCTGAATAAACCCCGAGTCTGTACGGTTACGCAGTGAGTGACCCTTACCCTGCTGAATAAACACTGACTCTGTACAGTTACACAGTGAGTGACCCTTACCCTGCTGAATAAACACTGACTCTGTACAGTTACACAGTGAGTGACCCTTACCCTGCTGAATAAACACTGACTCTGTACAGTTACACAGTGAGTGACCCTTACCCTGCTGAATAAACACTGACTCTGTACAGTTACACAGTGAGTGACCCTTACCCTGCTGAATAAACACTGACTCTGTACAGTCACACAGTGAGTGACCCTTACCCTGCTGAATAAACCCCGAGTCTGTACGGTTACGCAGTGAGTGACCCTTACCCTGCTGAATAAACCCTGACTCTGTACGGTTACACAGTGAGTGACCCTTACCCTGCTGAATAAACACTGACTCTGTACGGTTACACAGTGAGTGACACATACCCTGCTGAATAAACCCTGACTCTGTACAGTTACACAGTGAGTGACCCTTACCCTGCTGAATAAACACTGACTCTGTACAGTCACACAGTGAGTGACCCTTACCCTGCTGAATAAACACTAACTCTGTACAGTCACACAGTGAATGACCCTTACCCTGCTGAATAAACCCTGACTCTGTACGGTTACACAGTGAGTGACCCTTACCCTGCTGAATAAACCCCGAGTCTGTACGGTTACACAGTGAGTGACCCTTACCCTGCTGAATAAACCCTGACTCTGTACGGTTACACAGTGAGTGACCCTTACCCTGCTGAATTAACACTGACTCTGTACAGTCACACAGTGAGTGACCCTTACCCTGCTGAATAAACACTGACTCTGTACAGTTACACAGTGAGTGACCCTTACCCTGCTGAATAAACACTGACTCTGTACAGTTACACAGTGAGTGACCCTTACCCTGCTGAATAAACACTGACTCTGTACAGTTACACAGTGAGTGACCCTTACCCTGCTGAATAAACACTGACTCTGTACAGTTACACAGTGAGTGACCCTTACCCTGCTGAATAAACACTGACTCTGTACAGTCACACAGTGAGTGACCCTTACCCTGCTGAATAAACCCCGAGTCTGTACGGTTACGCAGTGAGTGACCCTTACCCTGCTGAATAAACCCTGACTCTGTACGGTTACACAGTGAGTGACCCTTACCCTGCTGAATAAACACTGACTCTGTACGGTTACACAGTGTGTGACCCATACCCTGCTGAATAAACCCCGAGTCTGTACGGTTACACAGTGAGTGACCCTTACCCTGCTGAATAAACACTGACTCTGTACAGTCACACAGTGAGTGACCCTGACCCTGCTGAATAAACACTGACTCTGTACGGTTACACAGTGAGTGACCCTTACCCTGCTGAATAAACCCCGAGTCTGTACGGTTACACAGTGAGTGACCCTTACCCTGCCGAACAAACACTGACTGTGTACGGTTACAGAGTGAGTGACCCTTACCCTGCTGAATAAACACTGACTCTGTACAGTTACACAGTGAGTGACCCTTACCCTGCTGAATAAACACTGACTCTGTACGGTTACACAGTGAGTGACCCTTACCCTGCTGAATAAACACTGACTCTGTACGGTTACACAGTGAGTGACCCTTACCCTGCCGAATAAACACTGACTGTGTACGGTTACAGAGTGAGTGACCCTTACCCTGCTGAATAAACACTGACTCTGTACGGTTACACAGTGAGTGACCCTTACCCTGCTGAATAAACACTGACTCTGTACGGTTACACAGTGAGTGACCCTTACCCTGCTGAATAAACACTGACTCTGTACGGTTACACAGTGAGTGACCCTTACCCGGCAGAATAAACACTGACTCTGTACAGTTACAAAGTGAGTGACCCTTACCCTGCTGTAAAAACATTGACTCTGTACGGTGACACAGTGAGTGACCCTTACCCTGCTGAATAAACACTGACTCTGTACGGTTACACAGTGAGTCACCCTTACCCTGCTGAATAAACACTGACTCTGTACGGTTACAAAGCGAGTGACCCTTACCCTGCTGAATAAACCCTGACTCTGTACGGTTACACAGTGAGTGACCCTTACCCTGCTGAATAAACAATGACTCTGTACGGTTACACAGTGAGTGACCCTTACCCTGCTGAATAAACACTGACCCTGTACAGTTACACAGTGAGTGACCCTTACCATGCTGAATAAACACTGTGTCTGTTCAGTTACACAGTGAGTGACCCTTACCCTGCTGAATAAGCACTGACTCTGTGCAGTTACACAGTGAGCGACCCTTAACCTGCTGAATAAACCCTGACTCTGTACAGTTACACAGTGAGTGACGCTTACCCTGCTAAATAAACACTGACTCTGTACGGTTACACAGTGAGTGACCCTTACCCTGCTGAATAAACACTGACTATGTTCAGTTACACAGTGAGTGACCCTTACCCTGCTGAATAAACACTGACACTGTACGGTTACACAGTGAGTGCCCCTTACCCTGCTGAATAAACCCTGACTCTGTACGGTTACACAGTGAGTGACCCTTACCCTGCTGAATAAAACCTGACTCTGTGCGGTTACACAGTGAGTGACCCTTAACCTGCTGAATAAACCCTGATTCTGTACAGTTACACAGTGAGTGACCTTTACCCTGGGGAATAAACCCTGACTCTGTTCGGTTACACAGTGAGTGACCCTTACCCTGCTGAATAAACACTGACTCTGTACGGTTACACAGTGAGTGACCCTTACCCTGCTGAATAAACACTGACTCTGTACGGTTACACAGTGAGTGACACTTAACCTGCTGAATAAAGACTGACTCTGTACGGTTACACAGTGAGTGACCCTTACCCTGCTGAATAAACCCTGACTCTGTACGGTTACACAGTGAGTGACCCTTACCCTGCTGAATAAACACTGACTCTGTACAGTCACACAGTGAGTGACCCTTACCCTGCTGAATAAACACTGACTCTGTACAGTTCCACAGTGACTGATCCTTATCCTGCTGAATAAACACTGACTCTGTACAGTTACACAGTGAGTGACACATACCCTGCTGAATAAACACTGACTCTGTACAGTTACACAGTGAGTGACACTTACCCTCCTGAATAAACACTGTCTCTGTACGGTTACACTGTGAGTGACCCTTACCCTGCTGAATAAACACTGACTCTGTACGGTTACACAGTGAGTGACACATACCCTGCTGAATAAACCCTGACTCTGTACAGTTACACAGTGAGTGACCCTTACCCTGCTGAATAAACACTGACTCTGTACAGTCACACAGTGAGTGACCCTTACCCTGCTGAATAAACACTGACTCTGTACAGTCACACAGTGAATGACCCTTACCCTGCTGAATAAACCCTGACTCTGTACGGTTACACAGTGAGTGACCCTTACCCTGCTGAATAAACCCCGAGTCTGTACGGTTACACAGTGAGTGACCCTTACCCTGCTGAATAAACACTGACCCTGTACGGTTACACAGTGAGTGACCCTTACCCTGCTGAATAAACCCCGAGTCTGTACGGTTACACAGTGAGTGACCCTTACCCTGCCGAATAAACACTGACTGTGTACGGTTACAGAGTGAGTGACCCTTACCCTGCTGAATAAACACTGACTCTGTGCTGTTACACAGTGAGTGACCCTTACCCTGCTGAATAAACCCTGACTCTGTACAGTTACACAGTGAGTGACCCTTACCCTGCTGAATAAACACTGACTCTGTACAGTCACACAGTGAGTGACCCTTACCCTGCTGAATAAACACTGACTCTGTACAGTTACACAGTGAGTGACCCTTACCCTGCTGAATAAACCCTGACTCTGTAAGGTTACACAGTGAGTGACCCTTACCCGGCTGAATAAACACTGACTCTGTACAGTCACACAGTGAGTGACCCTTACCCTGCTGAATAAACCCCGAGTCTGTACGGTTACACAGTGAGTGCCCCTTACCCTGCTGAATAAACCCCGAGTCTGTACGGTTACACAGTGAGTGACCCTTACTCTGCTGAATAAACACTGACTCTGTACGTTTACACAGTGAGTGACCCTTACCCTGCTGTAAAAACATTGACTCTGTACGGTGACACAGTGAGTGACCCTTACCCTGCTGAATAAACACTGACTCTGTACGGTTACACAGTGAGTCACCCTTACCCTGCTGAATAAACACTGACTCTGTACGGTTACACAGTGAGTGACCCTTACCCGGCAGAATAAACACTGACTCTGTACAGTTACACAGTGAGTGACCCTTACCCTGCTGAATAAACACTGACTCTGTACGGTTACACAGTGAGTGACCCTTACCCTGCTGAATAAACACTGACTCTGAACGGTTACACAGTGAGTGACCCTTACCCTGCTGAATAAACTTTGACTCTGTACAGTTACAAAGCGAGTGACCCTTACCCTGCTGAATAAACCCTGACTCTGTACGGTTACACAGTGAGTGACCCTTACCCTGCTGAATAAACAATGACTCTGTACGGTTACACAGTGAGTGACCCTTACCCTGCTGAATAAACACTGACTCTGTACAGTTACACAGTGAGTGACTCTTGCCCTGCTGAATAAACACTGACTCTGTACAGTTACACAGTGAGTGACCCTTACCATGCTGAATAAACACTGTGTCTGTTCAGTTACACAGTGAGTGACCCTTACCCTGCTGAATAAGCACTGACTCAGTACGGTTACACAATGAGTGACCCTTACCCTGCTGAATAAACACTGACTCTGTACGGTTACACAGTGAGTGATCCTTATCCTGCTGAATAAACCCCGAGTCTGTACGGTTACACAGTGAGTGACCCTTACCCTGCTGAATAAACCCTGACTCTGTACAGTTCCACAGTGACTGATCCTTATCCTGCTGAATAAACACTGACTCTGTACAGTTACACAGTGAGTGACACATACCCTGCTGAATAAACACTGACTCTGTACAGTTACACAGTGAGTGACACATACCCTGCTGAATAAACACTGACTCTGTACAGTTACACAGTGAGTGACACTTACCCTCCTGAATAAACACTGTCTCTGTACGGTTACACTGTGAGTGACCCTTACCCTGCTGAATAAACACTGACTCTGTACGGTTACACAGTGAGTGACACATACCCTGCTGAATAAACCCTGACTCTGTACAGTTACACAGTGAGTGACCCTTACCCTGCTGAATAAACACTGACTCTGTACAGTCACACAGTGAGTGACCCTTACCCTGCTGAATAAACACTAACTCTGTACAGTCACACAGTGAATGACCCTTACCCTGCTGAATAAACCCTGACTCTGTACGGTTACACAGTGAGTGACCCTTACCCTGCTGAATAAACCCCGAGTCTGTACGGTTACACAGTGAGTGACCCTTACCCTGCTGAATAAACCCTGACTCTGTACGGTTACACAGTGAGTGACCCTTACCCTGCTGAATTAACACTGACTCTGTACAGTCACACAGTGAGTGACCCTTACCCTGCTGAATAAACACTGACTCTGTACAGTTACACAGTGAGTGACCCTTACCCTGCTGAATAAACACTGACTCTGTACAGTTACACAGTGAGTGACCCTTACCCTGCTGAATAAACACTGACTCTGTACAGTTACACAGTGAGTGACCCTTACCCTGCTGAATAAACACTGACTCTGTACAGTTACACAGTGAGTGACCCTTACCCTGCTGAATAAACACTGACTCTGTACAGTCACACAGTGAGTGACCCTTACCCTGCTGAATAAACCCCGAGTCTGTACGGTTACGAAGTGAGTGACCCTTACCCTGCTGAATAAACCCTGACTCTGTACGGTTACACAGTGAGTGACCCTTACCCTGCTGAATAAACACTGACTCTGTACGGTTACACAGTGTGTGACCCATACCCTGCTGAATAAACCCCGAGTCTGTACGGTTACACAGTGAGTGACCCTTACCCTGCTGAATAAACACTGACTCTGTACAGTCACACAGTGAGTGACCCTGACCCTGCTGAATAAACACTGACTGTGTACGGTTACAGAGTGAGTGACCCTTACCCTGCTAAATAAACACTGACTCTGTACAGTTACACAGTGAGAGACCCTTACCCTGCTGAATAAACACTGACTCTGTACGGTTACACAGTGAGTGACCCTTACCCTGCTGAATAAACACTGACTCTGTACGGTTACACAGTGAGTGACCCTTACCCGGCAGAATAAACACTGACTCTGTACAGTTACAAAGTGAGTGACCCTTACCCTGCTGTAAAAACATTGACTCTGTACGGTGACACAGTGAGTGACCCTTACCCTGCTGAATAAACACTGACTCTGTACGGTTACACAGTGAGTCACCCTTACCCTGCTGAATAAACACTGACTCTGTACGGTTACAAAGCGAGTGACCCTTACCCTGCTGAATAAACCCTGACTCTGTACGGTTACACAGTGAGTGACCCTTACCCTGCTGAATAAACAATGACTCTGTACGGTTACACAGTGAGTGACCCTTACCCTGCTGAATAAACACTGACCCTGTACAGTTACACAGTGAGTGACCCTTACCATGCTGAATAAACACTGTGTCTGTTCAGTTACACAGTGAGTGACCCTTACCCTGCTGAATAAGCACTGACTCTGTGCAGTTACACAGTGAGCGACCCTTAACCTGCTGAATAAACCCTGACTCTGTACAGTTACACAGTGAGTGACGCTTACCCTGCTAAATAAACACTGACTCTGTACAGTCACACAGTGAGTGACCCTTACCCTGCTGAATAAACACTGACTCTGTACAGTTACACAGTGAGTGACCCTTACCCTACTGAATAAACCCTGACTCTGTACGGTTACACAGTGAGTGACCCTTACCCGGCTGAATAAACACTGACTCTGTACGGTTACACAGTGAGTGACCCATACCCTGCTGAATAAACACTGACTCTGTACGGTTACACAGTGAGTGACACATACCCTGCTGAATAAACCCTGACTCTGTACAGTTACACAGTGAGTGACCCTTACCCTGCTGAATAAACACTGACTCTGTACAGTAACACAGTGAGTGACCCTTACCCTGCTGAATAAACACTGACTCTGTACGGTTACACAGTGAGTGACCCTTACCCTGCTGAATAAACACTGACTCAGTACGGTTACACAGTGAGTGACCCTTACCCTGCTGAATAAACACTGACCCTGTACAGTTACACAGTGAGTGACCCTTACCATGCTGAATAAACACTGTGTCTGTTCAGTTACACAGTGAGTGACCCTTACCCTGCTGAATAAGCACTGACTCTGTGCAGTTACACAGTGAGCGACCCTTAACCTGCTGAATAAACCCTGACTCTGTACAGTTACACAGTGAGTGACCCTTACCCTGCTGAATAAACACTGACTCTGTACAGTCACACAGTGAGTGACCCTTACCCTGCTGAATAAACACTGACTCTGTACAGTTACACAGTGAGTGACCCTTACCCTGCTGAATAAACCCTGACTCTGTACGGTTACACAGTGAGTGACCCTTACCCGGCTGAATAAACACTGACTCTGTACGGTTACACAGTGAGTGACCCATACCCTGCTGAATAAACACTGACTCTGTACGGTTACACAGTGAGTGACACATACCCTGCTGAATAAACCCTGACTCTGTACAGTTACACAGTGAGTGACCCTTACCCTGCTGAATAAACACTGACTCTGTACAGTAACACAGTGAGTGACCCTTACCCTGCTGAATAAACACTGACTCTGTACGGTTACACAGTGAGTGACCCTTACCCTGCTGAATAAACACTGACTCAGTACGGTTACACAGTGAGTGACCCTTACCCTGCTGAATAAACACTGACTCTGTACAGTCACACAGTGAGTGACCCTTACCCTGCTGAATAAACACTGACTCTGTACGGTTACACAGTGAGTGACCCTTACCCTGCTGAATAAACCCTGACTCTGTACGGTTACACAGTGAGTGACCCTTACCCTGCTGAATAAACACTGACCCTGTACGGTTACACAGTGAGTGACCCTTACCCTGCTGAATAAACCCCGAGTCTGTACGGTTACACAGTGAGTGACCCTTACCCTGCCGAATAAACACTGACTGTGTACGGTTACAGAGTGAGTGACCCTTACCCTGCTGAATAAACACTGACTCTGTGCTGTTACACAGTGAGTGACCCTTACCCTGCTGAATAAACCCTGACTCTGTACAGTTACACAGTGAGTGACCCTTACCCTGCTGAATAAACACTGACTCTGTACAGTCACACAGTGAGTGACCCTTACCCTGCTGAATAAACACTGACTCTGTACAGTTACACAGTGAGTGACCCTTACCCTGCTGAATAAACCCTGACTCTGTAAGGTTACACAGTGAGTGACCCTTACCCGGCTGAATAAACACTGACTCTGTACAGTCACACAGTGAGTGACCCTTACCCTGCTGAATAAACCCCGAGTCTGTACGGTTACACAGTGAGTGCCCCTTACCCTGCTGAATAAACCCCGAGTCTGTACGGTTACACAGTGAGTGACCCTTACTCTGCTGAATAAACACTGACTCTGTACGTTTACACAGTGAGTGACCCTTACCCTGCTGTAAAAACATTGACTCTGTACGGTGACACAGTGAGTGACCCTTACCCTGCTGAATAAACACTGACTCTGTACGGTTACACAGTGAGTCACCCTTACCCTGCTGAATAAACACTGACTCTGTACGGTTACACAGTGAGTGACCCTTACCCGGCAGAATAAACACTGACTCTGTACAGTTACACAGTGAGTGACCCTTACCCTGCTGAATAAACACTGACTCTGTACGGTTACACAGTGAGTGACCCTTACCCTGCTGAATAAACACTGACTCTGAACGGTTACACAGTGAGTGACCCTTACCCTGCTGAATAAACTTTGACTCTGTACAGTTACAAAGCGAGTGACCCTTACCCTGCTGAATAAACCCTGACTCTGTACGGTTACACAGTGAGTGACCCTTACCCTGCTGAATAAACAATGACTCTGTACGGTTATACAGTGAGTGACCCTTACCCTGCTGAATAAACACTGACTCTGTACAGTTACACAGTGAGTGACTCTTGCCCTGCTGAATAAACACTGACTCTGTACAGTTACACAGTGAGTGACCCTTACCATGCTGAATAAACACTGTGTCTGTTCAGTTACACAGTGAGTGACCCTTACCCTGCTGAATAAGCACTGACTCAGTACGGTTACACAATGAGTGACCCTTACCCTGCTGAATAAACACTGACTCTGTACGGTTACACAGTGAGTGATCCTTATCCTGCTGAATAAACCCCGAGTCTGTACGGTTACACAGTGAGTGACCCTTACCCTGCTGAATAAACCCTGACTCTGTACAGTTCCACAGTGACTGATCCTTATCCTGCTGAATAAACACTGACTCTGTACAGTTACACAGTGAGTGACACATACCCTGCTGAATAAACACTGACTCTGTACAGTTACACAGTGAGTGACACTTACCCTCCTGAATAAACACTGTCTCTGTACGGTTACACTGTGAGTGACCCTGACCCTGCTGAATAAACACTGACTGTGTACGGTTACAGAGTGAGTGACCCTTACCCTGCTGAATAAACCCTGACTCTGTACAGTTACACAGTGAGTGACCCTTACCCTGCTGAATAAACACTGACTCTGTACAGTCACACAGTGAGTGACCCTTACCCTGCTGAATAAACACTAACTCTGTACAGTCACACAGTGAATGACCCTTACCCTGCTGAATAAACCCTGACTCTGTACGGTTACACAGTGAGTGACCCTTACCCTGCTGAATAAACCCCGAGTCTGTACGGTTACACAGTGAGTGACCCTTACCCTGCTGAATAAACCCTGACTCTGTACGGTTACACAGTGAGTGACCCTTACCCTGCTGAATTAACACTGACTCTGTACAGTCACACAGTGAGTGACCCTTACCCTGCTGAATAAACACTGACTCTGTACAGTTACACAGTGAGTGACCCTTACCCTGCTGAATAAACACTGACTCTGTACAGTTACACAGTGAGTGACCCTTACCCTGCTGAATAAACACTGACTCTGTACAGTTACACAGTGAGTGACCCTTACCCTGCTGAATAAACACTGACTCTGTACAGTCACACAGTGAGTGACCCTTACCCTGCTGAATAAACCCCGAGTCTGTACGGTTACGCAGTGAGTGACCCTTACCCTGCTGAATAAACCCTGACTCTGTACGGTTACACAGTGAGTGACCCTTACCCTGCTGAATAAACACTGACTCTGTACGGTTACACAGTGTGTGACCCATACCCTGCTGACTAAACCCCGAGTCTGTACGGTTACACAGTGAGTGACCCTTACCCTGCTGAATAAACACTGACTCTGTACAGTCACACAGTGAGTGACCCTGACCCTGCTGAATAAACACTGACTCTGTACGGTTACACAGTGAGTGACCCTTACCCGGCAGAATAAACACTGACTCTGTACAGTTACAAAGTGAGTGACCCTTACCCTGCTGTAAAAACATTGACTCTGTACGGTGACACAGTGAGTGACCCTTACCCTGCTGAATAAACACTGACTCTGTACAGTTACACAGTGAGTGACCCTTACCCTGCTGAATAAACACTGACTCTGTACGGTTACACAGTGAGTGACCCTTACCCTGCTGAATAAACACTGACTCTGTACGGTTACACAGTGAGTGACCCTTACCCGGCAGAATAAACACTGACTCTGTACAGTTACAAAGTGAGTGACCCTTACCCTGCTGTAAAAACATTGACTCTGTACGGTGACACAGTGAGTGACCCTTACCCTGCTGAATAAACACTGACTCTGTACGGTTACACAGTGAGTCACCCTTACCCTGCTGAATAAACACTGACTCTGTACGGTTACAAAGCGAGTGACCCTTACCCTGCTGAATAAACCCTGACTCTGTACGGTTACACAGTGAGTGACCCTTACCCTGCTGAATAAACAATGACTCTGTACGGTTACACAGTGAGTGACCCTTACCCTGCTGAATAAACACTGACTCTGTACAGTCACACAGTGAGTGACCCTTACCCTGCTGAATAAACCCCGAGTCTGTACGGTTACGCAGTGAGTGACCCTTACCCTGCTGAATAAACACTGACTCTGTACAGTTACACAGTGAGTGACCCTTACCCTGCTGAATAAACACTGACTCTGTACAGTTACACAGTGAGTGACCCTTACCCTGCTGAATAAACACTGACTCTGTACAGTTACACAGTGAGTGACCCTTACCCTGCTGAATAAACACTGACTCTGTACAGTTACACAGTGAGTGACCCTTACCCTGCTGAATAAACACTGACTCTGTACAGTCACACAGTGAGTGACCCTTACCCTGCTGAATAAACACTGACTCTGTACAGTTACACAGTGAGTGACCCTTACCCTGCTGAATAAACACTGACTCTGTACAGTTACACAGTGAGTGACCCTTACCCTGCTGAATAAACACTGACTCTGTACAGTTACACAGTGAGTGACCCTTACCCTGCTGAATAAACACTGACTCTGTACAGTTACACAGTGAGTGACCCTTACCCTGCTGAATAAACACTGACTCTGTACAGTCACACAGTGAGTGACCCTTACCCTGCTGAATAAACCCCGAGTCTGTACGGTTACGCAGTGAGTGACCCTTACCCTGCTGAATAAACCCTGACTCTGTACGGTTACACAGTGAGTGACCCTTACCCTGCTGAATAAACACTGACTCTGTACGGTTACACAGTGTGTGACCCATACCCTGCTGAATAAACCCCGAGTCTGTACGGTTACACAGTGAGTGACCCTTACCCTGCTGAATAAACACTGACTCTGTACAGTCACACAGTGAGTGACCCTGACCCTGCTGAATAAACACTGACTGTGTACGGTTACAGAGTGAGTGACCCTTACCCTGCTGAATAAACACTGACTCTGTACAGTTACACAGTGAGTGACCCTTACCCTGCTGAATAAACACTGACTCTGTACGGTTACACAGTGAGTGACCCTTACCCTGCTGAATAAACACTGACTCTGTACAGTCACACAGTGAGTGACCCTGACCCTGCTGAATAAACACTGACTGTGTACGGTTACAGAGTGAGTGACCCTTACCCTGCTGAATAAACACTGACTCTGTACAGTTACACAGTGAGTGACCCTTACCCTGCTGAATAAACACTGACTCTGTACGGTTACACAGTGAGTGACCCTTACCCTGCTGTAAAAACATTGACTCTGTACGGTGACACAGTGAGTGACCCTTACCCTGCTAAATAAACACTGACTCTGTACGGTTACACAGTGAGTCACCCTTACCCTGCTGAATAAACACTGACTCTGTACGGTTACAAAGCGAGTGACCCTTACCCTGCTGAATAAACCCTGACTCTGTACGGTTACACAGTGAGTGACCCTTACCCTGCTGAATAAACAATGACTCTGTACGGTTACACAGTGAGTGACCCTTACCCTGCTGAATAAACACTGACTCTGTACAGTCACACAGTGAGTGACCCTTACCCTGCTGAATAAACCCCGAGTCTGTACGGTTACGCAGTGAGTGACCCTTACCCTGCTGAATAAACACTGACTCTGTACAGTTACACAGTGAGTGACCCTTACCCTGCTGAATAAACACTGACTCTGTACAGTTACACAGTGAGTGACCCTTACCCTGCTGAATAAACACTGACTCTGTACAGTTACACAGTGAGTGACCCTTACCCTGCTGAATAAACACTGACTCTGTACAGTTACACAGTGAGTGACCCTTACCCTGCTGAATAAACACTGACTCTGTACAGTCACACAGTGAGTGACCCTTACCCTGCTGAATAAACCCCGAGTCTGTACGGTTACGCAGTGAGTGACCCTTACCCTGCTGAATAAACCCTGACTCTGTACGGTTACACAGTGAGTGACCCTTACCCTGCTGAATAAACACTGACTCTGTACGGTTACACAGTGTGTGACCCATACCCTGCTGAATATACCCCGAGTCTGTACGGTTACACAGTGAGTGACCCTTACCCTGCTGAATAAACACTGACTCTGTACAGTCACACAGTGAGTGACCCTGACCCTGCTGAATAAACACTGACTGTGTACGGTTACAGAGTGAGTGACCCTTACCCTGCTGAATAAACACTGACTCTGTACAGTTACACAGTGAGTGACCCTTACCCTGCTGAATAAACACTGACTCTGTACGGTTACACAGTGAGTGACCCTTACCCTGCTGAATAAACACTGACTCTGTACGGTTACACAGTGAGTGACCCTTACCCGGCAGAATAAACACTGACTCTGTACAGTTACAAAGTGAGTGACCCTTACCCTGCTGTAAAAACATTGACTCTGTACGGTGACACAGTGAGTGACCCTTACCCTGCTGAATAAACACTGACTCTGTACGGTTACACAGTGAGTCACCCTTACCCTGCTGAATAAACACTGACTCTGTACGGTTACAAAGCGAGTGACCCTTACCCTGCTGAATAAACCCTGACTCTGTACGGTTACACAGTGAGTGACCCTTACCCTGCTGAATAAACAATGACTCTGTACGGTTACACAGTGAGTGACCCTTACCCTGCTGAATAAACACTGACCCTGTACAGTTACACAGTGAGTGACCCTTACCATGCTGAATAAACACTATGTCTGTTCAGTTACACAGTGAGTGACCCTTACCCTGCTGAATAAGCACTGACTCTGTGCAGTTACACAGTGAGCGACCCTTAACCTGCTGAATAAACCCTGACTCTGTACAGTTACACAGTGAGTGACGCTTACCCTGCTAAATAAACACTGACTCTGTACAGTCACACAGTGAGTGACCCTTACCCTGCTGAATAAACCCCGAGTCTGTACGGTTACGCAGTGAGTGACCCTTTCCCTGCTGAATAAACCCTGACTCTGTACGGTTACACAGTGAGTGACCCTTACCCTGCTGAATAAACACTGACTCTGTACGGTTACACAGTGTGTGACCCATACCCTGCTGAATAAACCCCGAGTCTGTACGGTTACACAGTGAGTGACCCTTACCCTGCTGAATAAACACTGACTCTGTACAGTCACACAGTGAGTGACCCTGACCCTGCTGAATAAACACTGACTGTGTACGGTTACAGAGTGAGTGACCCTTACCCTGCTGAATAAACACTGACTCTGTACAGTTACACAGTGAGTGACCCTTACCCTGCTGAATAAACACTGACTCTGTACGGTTACACAGTGAGTGACCCTTACCCTGCTGAATAAACACTGACTCTGTACGGTTACACAGTGAGTGACCCTTACCCGGCAGAATAAACACTGACTCTGTACAGTTACAAAGTGAGTGACCCTTACCCTGCTGTAAAAACATTGACTCTGTACGGTGACACAGTGAGTGACCCTTACCCTGCTGAATAAACACTGACTCTGTACGGTTACACAGTGAGTCACCCTTACCCTGCTGAATAAACACTGACTCTGTACGGTTACAAAGCGAGTGACCCTTACCCTGCTGAATAAACCCTGACTCTGTACGGTTACACAGTGAGTGACCCTTACCCTGCTGAATAAACAATGACTCTGTACGGTTACACAGTGAGTGACCCTTACCCTGCTGAATAAACACTGACTCTGTACAGTCACACAGTGAGTGACCCTTACCCTGCTGAATAAACCCCGAGTCTGTACGGTTACGCAGTGAGTGACCCTTACCCTGCTGAATAAACCCTGACTCTGTACGGTTACACAGTGAGTGACCCTTACCCTGCTGAATAAACACTGACTCTGTACGGTTACACAGTGTGTGACCCATACCCTGCTGAATAAACCCCGAGTCTGTACGGTTACACAGTGAGTGACCCTTACCCTGCTGAATAAACACTGACTCTGTACAGTCACACAGTGAGTGACCCTGACCCTGCTGAATAAACACTGACTGTGTACGGTTACAGAGTGAGTGACCCTTACCCTGCTGAATAAACACTGACTCTGTACAGTTACACAGTGAGTGACCCTTACCCTGCTGAATAAACACTGACTCTGTACGGTTACACAGTGAGTGACCCTTACCCTGCTGAATAAACACTGACTCTGTACGGTTACACAGTGAGTGACCCTTACCCGGCAGAATAAACACTGACTCTGTACAGTTACAAAGTGAGTGACCCTTACCCTGCTGTAAAAACATTGACTCTGTACGGTGACACAGTGAGTGACCCTTACCCTGCTGAATAAACACTGACTCTGTATGGTTACACAGTGAGTGACCCTTACCCTGCTGAATAAACACTGACTCTGTACGGTTACAAAGCGAGTGACCCTTACCCTGCTGAATAAACCCTGACTCTGTACGGTTACACAGTGAGTGACCCTTACCCTGCTGAATAAACAATGACTCTGTACGGTTACACAGTGAGTGACCCTTACCCTGCTGAATAAACACTGACTCTGTACAGTCACACAGTGAGTGACCCTTACCCTGCTGAATAAACCCCGAGTCTGTACGGTTACGCAGTGAGTGACCCTTACCCTGCTGAATAAACACTGACTCTGTACAGTTACACAGTGAGTGACCCTTACCCTGCTGAATAAACACTGACTCTGTACAGTTACACAGTGAGTGACCCTTACCCTGCTGAATAAACACTGACTCTGTACAGTTACACAGTGAGTGACCCTTACCCTGCTGAATAAACACTGACTCTGTACAGTTACACAGTGAGTGACCCTTACCCTGCTGAATAAACACTGACTCTGTACAGTCACACAGTGAGTGACCCTTACCCTGCTGAATAAACCCCGAGTCTGTACGGTTACGCAGTGAGTGACCCTTACCCTGCTGAATAAACCCTGACTCTGTACGGTTACACAGTGAGTGACCCTTACCCTGCTGAATAAACACTGACTCTGTACGGTTACACAGTGAGTGACACATACCCTGCTGAATAAACCCTGACTCTGTACAGTTACACAGTGAGTGACCCTTACCCTGCTGAATAAACACTGACTCTGTACAGTCACACAGTGAGTGACCCTTACCCTGCTGAATAAACACTAACTCTGTACAGTCACACAGTGAATGACCCTTACCCTGCTGAATAAACCCTGACTCTGTACGGTTACACAGTGAGTGACCCTTACCCTGCTGAATAAACCCCGAGTCTGTACGGTTACACAGTGAGTGACCCTTACCCTGCTGAATAAACCCTGACTCTGTACGGTTACACAGTGAGTGACCCTTACCCTGCTGAATTAACACTGACTCTGTACAGTCACACAGTGAGTGACCCTTACCCTGCTGAATAAACACTGACTCTGTACAGTTACACAGTGAGTGACCCTTACCCTGCTGAATAAACACTGACTCTGTACAGTTACACAGTGAGTGACCCTTACCCTGCTGAATAAACACTGACTCTGTACAGTTACACAGTGAGTGACCCTTACCCTGCTGAATAAACACTGACTCTGTACAGTTACACAGTGAGTGACCCTTACCCTGCTGAATAAACACTGACTCTGTACAGTCACACAGTGAGTGACCCTTACCCTGCTGAATAAACCCCGAGTCTGTACGGTTACGCAGTGAGTGACCCTTACCCTGCTGAATAAACCCTGACTCAGTACGGTTACACAGTGAGTGACCCTTACCCTGCTGAATAAACACTGACTCTGTACGGTTACACAGTGTGTGACCCATACCCTGCTGAATAAACCCCGAGTCTGTACGGTTACACAGTGAGTGACCCTTACCCTGCTGAATAAACACTGACTCTGTACAGTCACACAGTGAGTGACCCTGACCCTGCTGAATAAACACTGACTCTGTACGGTTACACAGTGAGTGACCCTTACCCTGCTGAATAAACCCCGAGTCTGTACGGTTACACAGTGAGTGACCCTTACCCTGCCGAATAAACACTGACTGTGTACGGTTACAGAGTGAGTGACCCTTACCCTGCTGAATAAACACTGACTCTGTACAGTTACACAGTGAGTGACCCTTACCCTGCTGAATAAACACTGACTCTGTACGGTTACACAGTGAGTGACCCTTACCCTGCTGAATAAACACTGACTCTGTACGGTTACACAGTGAGTGACCCTTACCCTGCCGAATAAACACTGACTGTGTACGGTTACAGAGTGAGTGACCCTTACCCTGCTGAATAAACACTGACTCTGTACGGTTACACAGTGAGTGACCCTTACCCTGCTGAATAAACACTGACTCTGTACGGTTACACAGTGAGTGACCCTTACCCTGCTGAATAAACACTGACTCTGTACGGTTACACAGTGAGTGACCCTTACCCGGCAGAATAAACACTGACTCTGTACAGTTACAAAGTGAGTGACCCTTACCCTGCTGTAAAAACATTGACTCTGTACGGTGACACAGTGAGTGACCCTTACCCTGCTGAATAAACACTGACTCTGTACGGTTACACAGTGAGTCACCCTTACCCTGCTGAATAAACACTGACTCTGTACGGTTACAAAGCGAGTGACCCTTACCCTGCTGAATAAACCCTGACTCTGTACGGTTACACAGTGAGTGACCCTTACCCTGCTGAATAAACAATGACTCTGTACGGTTACACAGTGAGTGACCCTTACCCTGCTGAATAAACACTGACCCTGTACAGTTACACAGTGAGTGACCCTTACCATGCTGAATAAACACTGTGTCTGTTCAGTTACACAGTGAGTGACCCTTACCCTGCTGAATAAGCACTGACTCTGTGCAGTTACACAGTGAGCGACCCTTAACCTGCTGAATAAACCCTGACTCTGTACAGTTACACAGTGAGTGACGCTTACCCTGCTAAATAAACACTGACTCTGTACGGTTACACAGTGAGTGACCCTTACCCTGCTGAATAAACACTGACTATGTTCAGTTACACAGTGAGTGACCCTTACCCTGGTGAATAAACACTGACACTGTACGGTTACACAGTGAGTGCCCCTTACCCTGCTGAATAAACCCTGACTCTGTACGGTTACACAGTGAGTGACCCTTACCCTGCTGAATAAAACCTGACTCTGTGCAGTTACACAGTGAGTGACCCTTAACCTGCTGAATAAACCCTGATTCTGTACAGTTACACAGTGAGTGACCTTTACCCTGGGGAATAAACCCTGACTCTGTTCGGTTACACAGTGAGTGACCCTTACCCTGCTGAATAAACACTGACTCTGTACGGTTACACAGTGAGTGACCCTTACCCTGCTGAATAAACACTGACTCTGTACGGTTACACAGTGAGTGACACTTAACCTGCTGAATAAAGACTGACTCTGTACGGTTACACAGTGAGTGACCCTTACCCTGCTGAATAAACCCTGACTCTGTACGGTTACACAGTGAGTGACCCTTACCCTGCTGAATAAACACTGACTCTGTACAGTCACACAGTGAGTGACCCTTACCCTGCTGAATAAACACTGACTCTGTACAGTTCCACAGTGACTGATCCTTATCCTGCTGAATAAACACTGACTCTGTACAGTTACACAGTGAGTGACACATACCCTGCTGAATAAACACTGACTCTGTACAGTTACACAGTGAGTGACACTTACCCTCCTGAATAAACACTGTCTCTGTACGGTTACACTGTGAGTGACCCTTACCCTGCTGAATAAACACTGACTCTGTACGGTTACACAGTGAGTGACACATACCCTGCTGAATAAACCCTGACTCTGTACAGTTACACAGTGAGTGACCCTTACCCTGCTGAATAAACACTGACTCTGTACAGTCACACAGTGAGTGACCCTTACCCTGCTGAATAAACACTGACTCTGTACAGTCACACAGTGAATGACCCTTACCCTGCTGAATAAACCCTGACTCTGTACGGTTACACAGTGAGTGACCCTTACCCTGCTGAATAAACCCCGAGTCTGTACGGTTACACAGTGAGTGACCCTTACCCTGCTGAATAAACCCTGACTCTGTACGGTTACACAGTGAGTGACCCTTACCCTGCGGAATAAACACTGACTCTGTACAGTCACACAGTGAGTGACCCTTACCCTGCTGAATAAACCCCGAGTCTGTACGGTTACGCAGTGAGTGACCCCTACCCTGCTGAATAAACCCTGACTCTGTACGGTTACACAGTGAGTGACCCTTACCCTGCTGAATAAACACTGACTCTGTACGGTTACACAGTGAGTGACCCTTACCATGCTGAATAAACCCCGAGTCTGTCCGGTTACACAGTGAGTGACCCTTACCCTGCTGAATAAACACTGACTCTGTACAGTCACACAGTGAGTGACCCTGACCCTGCTGAATAAACACTGACTCTGTACGGTGACACAGTGAGTGACCCTTACCCTGCTGAATAAACCCCGAGTCTGTACGGTTACACAGTGAGTGACCCTTACCCTGCCGAATAAACACTGACTGTGTACGGTTACAGAGTGAGTGACCCTTACCCTGCTGAATAAACACTGACTCTGTACAGTTACACAGTGAGTGACCCTTACCCTGCTGAATAAACACTGACTCTGTACGGTTACACAGTGAGTGACCCTTACCCTGCTGAATAAACACTGACTCTGTACGGTTACACAGTGAGTGACCCTTACCCGGCAGAATAAACACTGACTCTGTACAGTTACAAAGTGAGTGACCCTTACCCTGCTGTAAAAACATTGACTCTGTACGGTGACACAGTGAGTGACCCTTACCCTGCTGAATAAACACTGACTCTGTACGGTTACACAGTGAGTCACCCTTACCCTGCTGAATAAACACTGACTCTGTACGGTTACAAAGCGAGTGACCCTTACCCTGCTGAATAAACCCTGACTCTGTACGGTTACACAGTGAGTGACCCTTACCCTGCTGAATAAACAATGACTCTGTACGGTTACACAGTGAGTGACCCTTCCCCTGCTGAATAAACACTGACTCTGTACAGTTACACAGTGAGTGACTCTTACCCTGCTGAATAAACACTGACCCTGTACAGTTACACAGTGAGTGACCCTTACCATGCTGAATAAACACTGTGTCTGTTCAGTTACACAGTGAGTGACCCTTACCCTGCTGAATAAACACTGACTCTGTGCAGTTACACAGTGAGCGACCCTTAACCTGCTGAATAAACCCTGACTCTGTACAGTTACACAGTGAGTGACGCTTACCCTGCTAAATAAACACTGACTCTGTACGGTTACACAGTGAGTGACCCTTACCCTGCTGAATAAACACTGACTATGTTCAGTTACACAGTGAGTGACCCTTACCCTGCTGAATAAACACTGACACTGTACGGTTACACAGTGAGTGCCCCTTACCCTGCTGAATAAACCCTGACTCTGTACGGTTACACAGTGAGTGACCCTTACCCTGCTGAATAAAACCTGACTCTGTGCAGTTACACAGTGAGTGACCCTTAACCTGCTGAATAAACCCTGATTCTGTACAGTTACACAGTGAGTGACCTTTACCCTGGGGAATAAACCCTGACTCTGTTCGGTTACACAGTGAGTGATCCTTACCCTGCTGAATAAACACTGACTCTGTACGGTTACACAGTGAGTGACACTTAACCTGCTGAATAAAGACTGACTCTGTACGGTTACACAGTGAGTGACCCTTACCCTGCTGAATAAACCCTGACTCTGTACGGTTACACCGTGAGTGACCCTTACCCTGCTGAATAAACACTGACTCTGTACGGTTACACAGTGAGTGACCCTTACCCTGCTGAATAAACCCTGACTCTGTACGGTTACACAGTGACCCTGAACCTGCTGAATAAACCCTGACCCTGTGTAGTTACCCAGTGGGCGACCCTTACCCTGCTGAATAAACCCTGACTCCGTACGGTTACACAGTGAGTGACCCTTACCCTGCGGAATAAACCCTGACTCTGTACGGTTACACAGTGAGTGACCCTTACCCTGCTGAATAAACACTGACTCTGTACGGTTACACAGTGAGTGACCCTTACCCTGCTGAATAAACCCTGATTCAGTACAGTTACACAGTGAGTGACCCTTACCCTGCTGAATAAACAATGTCTCTGTGCAGTTACACAGTGAGTGACCCTTAACCTGCTGAATAAACCCTGACTCTGTACAGTTACACAGTGAGTACCCTTACCCTGCTAAATAAACCCTTACTCTGTACAGTTACACAGTGAGTGACCCTTACCCTGCTGAATAACCACTGACTCTGTAAGGTTACACAGTAACCCTTACCCTGCTGAATAAACACTGACTCTGTACGGTTACACAGTGAGTGACCGTTACCCTGCCGAATAAACACTGACTGTGTACGGTTACACAGTGAGTGACACTTATCCTGCTGAATAAACACTAACTCTGTACAATTACACAGTAAGTGACCCTTACCCTTCTGAATAATTCCTGACTCTGTACGGTTACACAGTGAGTGACCCATACCATGCTGAATAATCAGTGACTCTGTATGGTTACACAGTGAGTGACCCTTACCCTGTCGAATAAAAACTGACTCTGAACGGTTACACAGGGAGTGACTCTTAGCCTGCTGAATAAACCCTGAATCTGTACGGTTACACAGTGAGTGACCCTTACCCTGCTGAATAAACACTGACTCTGTACGGTTACACAGTGAGTGACCCTTACACTGCTGAATAAACAATGACTCTGTACGGTTACACAGTGAGTGACCCTTACCCTGCTGAATAAACACTGACTCTGTACAGTTACACAGTGAGTGACACTTACCCTGCTGAATAAACACTGACTCTGTACGGTTACAAAGTGAGTGACCCTTACCCCTTTCCCTGCTGAATAAACACTGACTCTATACGGTTACACAGTGAGTGACCCTTACCCTGCTGAATAAACACCGACTCTGTACGGTTACACAGTGAGTGACCCTTACCCTGCTGAATAAACACTGACTCTGTGCAGTTACACAGTGAGTGACCCTTACCCGGCTGAATAAACAATGACTCTGTACAGTTACACAGTGAGTGACCCTTACCCTGCTGAATAAACCCTGTCTCTGTACAGTTACACAGTGAGTGACCCTGACCCTGCTGAATAAACCCTGACTCTGTACAGTTACACAGTCTGTGACACTTACCCTGCTGAATAAACCCTGACTCTGTTCGGTTACACAGTGAGTGACCGTTACCCTGGCTGAATAAACACTGACTCTGTACGGTTACACAGTGAGTGACCCTTACCCTGCTGAATAAACACTGACTCTGTACAGTTACACAGTGAGTGAACCTTACCCTGGCTGAATAAACACTGACTCTGTACGGTTTCACAGTGAGTGACCCTTACCCTGCTGAATAAACACTGACTCTGTACAGTTACAAAGTGAGTGACCCTTACCCTGCTGAATAAACCCTGACTCTGTACAGTTACAAAGTGAGTGACCCTTACCCTGCTGAATAAACCCTGACTCTGTACGGTTACACAGTGAGTGACCCTTACCCTGCTGAATAAACTCTGACTCTGTACAGTTACACAGTGAGTGACCCTTACCCTGCTGAATAAACCCTGACTCTGTACGGTTACACAGTGAGTGACCCTTACCCTGGCTGAATAAACACTGACTCTGTACGGTTACACTGTGAGTGACCCTTACCCTGCTGAATAAACCCTGACTCTGTTCGGTTACACAGTGAGTGACCGTTACCCTGTAGTATAAACACTGACTCTGTACGGTTACACAGTGAGTGACCCTTACCCTGCTGAATAAACACTGACTTTGTACGGTTACACAGTGAGTGACCCTTACCCTGCTGAATAAACTTTGACTCTGTACGGTTACACAGTGAGTGACCCTTACCCTGCTGAATAAACCCTGACTCTGTACGGTTACACAGTGAGTCACCCTTACCCTGATGAATAAACATTGACTCTGTACGGTTACACAGTGAGTGACCCTTACCCTGCTGAATAAACCCTGACTCTGTACAGTTACACAGTGAGTGACCCTTGCCCTGCTGAATAAACACTGCCTCAGTACAGTTACACAGTGAATGACCCTTCCCCTGCTGAATAAACACTGACTCTGTACAGTTACACAGTGAGTGACAGATACCCTGCTGAATAAACACTGACTCTGTACGGTTACACAGTGAGTGACCCTTACCCTGCTGAATAAACACTGACTCTGTACAGTTACACAGTGAGTGACCGTTACCCTGCTGAATAAACACTGACTCTGTACGGTTACACAGTGAGTGACCCTTACCCTGCTGAATAAACACTGTCTCTATACGGTGACACAGTGAATGACCCTTACCCTGCTGAACAAACACTGACTCTGTACGGTTACACAGTGAGTGACCCTTACCCTGCTGAATAAACCCTGACCCTGTACAGTTACACAGTGAGTGACCCTTACCCTGCTGAATAAACCCTGACTCTGTACGGTTACACAGTGAGTGACCCTTACCCTGCTGAATAAACACTGACTCTGTATGGTTACACAGTGAGTGACCCTTACCGTGCTGAATAAACACTGACTCTATACGGTTACACAGTGAGTGACCCTTACCCTGCTGAATAAACCCTGACTCTGTTCGGTTCCACAGTGAGTGACCCTTACCCTGCTGAATAAACCCTGACCCTGTACAGTTACACAGTGAGTGACCCTTACACTGCTGAATAAACACTGACTCTGTACGGTTACACAGTGAGTGACCCTTACCCTGCTGAATAAACCCTGACCCTGTACAGTTACACAGTGAGTGACCCTTACCCTGCTGAATAAACACTGACTCTGTACGGTTACACAGTGAGTGACCCTTACCCTGCTGAATAAACACTGACTCTGTACCTTTACACAGTGAGTGACCCTTACCCTGGTGAATAAACACTGACTCTGTCCCTTTACAGAGTGAGTGCCCCTTACCCTGCTGAATAAACACTGACTCTGTACGGTTACACAGTGAGTGACCCTTAGCCTGCTGAATAAACACTGACTCTGTACGGTTACACAGTGAGTGACCCTTACCCTGCTGAATAAACACTGTCTCTGTACGGTAACACAGTGAGTGACCCTTACCCTGCTGAATAAACACTGACTCTGTACGGTTAAACAGTGAGTGACGCTTACCCTGCTGAATAAACACTGACACTGTGTGATTACACAGTGAGTGACCCTTACCCTGCTGAATAAACACTGACTCTGTACAGTTACACAGTGAGTGACCCTTACGCTGCTGAATAAACCCTGAGTCTGTTCGGTTACACAGTGAGTGCCCCTTACCCTGCTGAATAAACACTGACTCTGTACGGTTACACAGTGAGTGACCCTTACCCTGCTGAATAAACACTGACTCTGTACGGTTACACAGTGAGTGACCCTTACCCTGCTGAATAAACAATGACTCTGTACAGTTACACAGTGAGTGACCCTTACCCTGCTGAATAAACACTGACTCTGTACGGTTACACAGTGAGTGACCCTTACCCTGCTGAATAAACCCTGACTCTGTACGGTTACACAGTGAGTGACCCTTACCCTGCTGAATAAACACTGACTCTGTTCGATTACACAGTGAGTGATCCTTATCCTGCTGAATAAACACTGACTCTGTACGGTTCCACAGTGAGTGACCCTTACCCTGCTGAATAAACACTGACTCTGTACGGTTACACAGTGAGTGACCCTTACCCTGCTGAATAAACACTGACTCTGTACGGTTACACAGTGAGTGCCCCTAACCCTGCTGAATAAACACTGAATCTGTACGGTTACACAGTGAGTGACCCTTACCCTGCTGAATAAACAATAACTCTGTACAGTTACACAGTGAGTGATCCTTACCCTGCTGAATAAACACTGACTCTGTACGGTTACACAGTGAGTGACCCTTATCCTGCTAAATAAACACTGACTCTGTACGGTTACACAGTGAGTGACCCTTACCCTGCAGAATAAACCCTGACTCTGTACGGTTGCACAGTGAGTGACCCTTACCTGCTGAATAAACACTGACTCTGTATGGTTACATAGTGAGTGACCCTTACCCTGCTGAATAAACAATAACTCTGTACAGTTACACAGTCAGTGATCCTTACACTGCTGAATAAACCCTGACTCTGTACAGTTACACAGTGAGTGACCCTTACCCTGTTGAATAAACTCTGACTCTGTACAGTTACACAGTGAGTGATCCTTACACTGCTGAATAAACACTGACTCTGTACGGTTACACAGTTAGTGACCCTTACCCTGTTGAATAAACTCTGACTCTGTACAGTTACACAGTGAGTGACAGATACCCTGCTGAATAAACACTGACTCTGTACGGTTACACAGTGAGTGACCCTTACCCTGCTGAATAAACACTGACTCTGTACAGTTACACAGTGAGTGACCCATACCCTCCTGAATACACACTGACTCTGTACGGTTACACAGTGAGTGACCCTTACCCTGCTGAATAAACACAGACTCTGTACGGTTACATAGTGAGTGACCCTTACCCTGCTGAATAAACACTGATTCTGTACAGTTACACAGTGAGTGACCCTTACCCTGCTGAATACAACCTGACACTGTACGGTAACACAGTGAGTGACCCTTACCCTGCTGAATAAACACTGACTCTGTACAGTTCCACAGTGAGTGACCCTTACCCTGCTGAATAAACACTGACTTTATACGTTTACACAGTGAGTGCCCCTAACCCTGCTGAATAAACCCTGACTCTGTACAGTTACACAGTCAGTGACCCTTAGCCTGTTGAATAAACCAAGACTATGTATGGTTATACAGTGAGTGACCCTTACGCTGCTGAATAAACAATGACTCTGTACGGTTACACAGTGAGTGACCCTTACGCTGCTGAATAAACACTGACTCTGTGCAGTTACACAGTGAGTGACCCTTACGCTGCTGAATAAACACTGACTCTGTGCAGTTACACAGTGAGTGACCCTTACCCTGCTGAATAAACACTGACTCTGTACAGTTACACAGTGAGTAATCCTTACACTGCTGAATAAACACTGACTCTGCACAGTTACACAGTGAGTGACCCTTACCTGCTGAATAAACAATGTCTCTGTACAGTTCCACAGTGAGTGACCCTTACCCTGCTGAATAAACACTGAATCTGTACAGTTACACAGTGAGTGACCCTTACCCTGCTGAATAAACAATAACTCTGTACAGCTACACAGTGAGTGATCCTTACACTGCTGAATAAACCCTGACTCCGTACATTTACACAGTGAGTGACCCTTACCCTGCTGAATAAACACTGACTCTGTACAGTTACACAGTGAGTAACCTTTATCCTGCTGAATAAACACTGACTCTGTACGGTTACACAGTGAGTGATCCTTACACTGCTGAATAAACACTGACTCTGTACAGTTACACAGTGAGTGACCCTTACCCTGCTGAATAAACAATAACTCTGTACAGTTACACAGTGAGTGATCCTTACACTGCTGAATACACCCTGACTCTGTACAGTTACCCAGTAAGTGACCCTTACCCTGCTGAATAAACACTGACTCTGTACAGTTACACAGTGAGTAACACTTACCCTGCTGAACAAACCCTGACTCTGTACGGTTACACAGTGAGTGACCCTTACCCTGCTGAATAAACACTGACTCTGTACAGTTACACAGTGAGTGACCCTTACCCTGCTGAATAAACCCTGACTCTGTACAGTTACACAGTGAGTGATCCTTACACTGCTGAATACACCCTGACTCTGTACAGTTACACAGTGAGTGACCGTTACCCTGCTGAATAAACACTGACTCTGTACGGTTACACAGTGAGTGACCCTTACCCTGCTGAATAAACACTGTCTCTATACGGTGACACAGTGAATGACCCTTACCCTGCTGAACAAACACTGACTCTGTACGGTTACACAGTGAGTGACCCTTACCCTGCTGAATAAACCCTGACCCTGTACAGTTACACAGTGAGTGACCCTTACCCTGCTGAATAAACCCTGACTCTGTACGGTTACACAGTGAGTGACCCTTACCCTGCTGAATAAACACTGACTCTGTATGGTTACACAGTGAGTGACCCTTACCGTGCTGAATAAACACTGACTCTATACGGTTACACAGTGAGTGACCCTTACCCTGCTGAATAAACCCTGACTCTGTTCGGTTCCACAGTGAGTGACCCTTACCCTGCTGAATAAACCCTGACCCTGTACAGTTACACAGTGAGTGACCCTTACACTGCTGAATAAACACTGACTCTGTACGGTTACACAGTGAGTGACCCTTACCCTGCTGAATAAACCCTGACCCTGTACAGTTACACAGTGAGTGACCCTTACCCTGCTGAATAAACACTGACTCTGTACGGTTACACAGTGAGTGACCCTTACCCTGCTGAATAAACACTGACTCTGTACCTTTACACAGTGAGTGACCCTTACCCTGGTGAATAAACACTGACTCTGTCCCTTTACAGAGTGAGTGCCCCTTACCCTGCTGAATAAACACTGACTCTGTACGGTTACACAGTGAGTGACCCTTAGCCTGCTGAATAAACACTGACTCTGTACGGTTACACAGTGAGTGACCCTTACCCTGCTGAATAAACACTGTCTCTGTACGGTAACACAGTGAGTGACCCTTACCCTGCTGAATAAACACTGACTCTGTACGGTTAAACAGTGAGTGACGCTTACCCTGCTGAATAAACACTGACACTGTGTGATTACACAGTGAGTGACCCTTACCCTGCTGAATAAACACTGACTCTGTACAGTTACACAGTGAGTGACCCTTACGCTGCTGAATAAACCCTGAGTCTGTTCGGTTACACAGTGAGTGCCCCTTACCCTGCTGAATAAACACTGACTCTGTACGGTTACACAGTGAGTGACCCTTACCCTGCTGAATAAACACTGACTCTGTACGGTTACACAGTGAGTGACCCTTACCCTGCTGAATAAACAATGACTCTGTACAGTTACACAGTGAGTGACCCTTACCCTGCTGAATAAACACTGACTCTGTACGGTTACACAGTGAGTGACCCTTACCCTGCTGAATAAACCCTGACTCTGTACGGTTACACAGTGAGTGACCCTTACCCTGCTGAATAAACACTGACTCTGTTCGATTACACAGTGAGTGATCCTTATCCTGCTGAATAAACACTGACTCTGTACGGTTCCACAGTGAGTGACCCTTACCCTGCTGAATAAACACTGACTCTGTACGGTTACACAGTGAGTGACCCTTACCCTGCTGAATAAACACTGACTCTGTACGGTTACACAGTGAGTGCCCCTAACCCTGCTGAATAAACACTGAATCTGTACGGTTACACAGTGAGTGACCCTTACCCTGCTGAATAAACAATAACTCTGTACAGTTACACAGTGAGTGATCCTTACCCTGCTGAATAAACACTGACTCTGTACGGTTACACAGTGAGTGACCCTTATCCTGCTAAATAAACACTGACTCTGTACGGTTACACAGTGAGTGACCCTTACCCTGCAGAATAAACCCTGACTCTGTACGGTTGCACAGTGAGTGACCCTTACCTGCTGAATAAACACTGACTCTGTATGGTTACATAGTGAGTGACCCTTACCCTGCTGAATAAACAATAACTCTGTACAGTTACACAGTCAGTGATCCTTACACTGCTGAATAAACCCTGACTCTGTACAGTTACACAGTGAGTGACCCTTACCCTGTTGAATAAACTCTGACTCTGTACAGTTACACAGTGAGTGATCCTTACACTGCTGAATAAACACTGACTCTGTACGGTTACACAGTTAGTGACCCTTACCCTGTTGAATAAACTCTGACTCTGTACAGTTACACAGTGAGTGACAGATACCCTGCTGAATAAACACTGACTCTGTACGGTTACACAGTGAGTGACCCTTACCCTGCTGAATAAACACTGACTCTGTACAGTTACACAGTGAGTGACCCATACCCTCCTGAATACACACTGACTCTGTACGGTTACACAGTGAGTGACCCTTACCCTGCTGAATAAACACAGACTCTGTACGGTTACATAGTGAGTGACCCTTACCCTGCTGAATAAACACTGATTCTGTACAGTTACACAGTGAGTGACCCTTACCCTGCTGAATACAACCTGACACTGTACGGTAACACAGTGAGTGACCCTTACCCTGCTGAATAAACACTGACTCTGTACAGTTCCACAGTGAGTGACCCTTACCCTGCTGAATAAACACTGACTTTATACGTTTACACAGTGAGTGCCCCTTACCCTGCTGAATAAACCCTGACTCTGTACAGTTACACAGTCAGTGACCCTTAGCCTGTTGAATAAACCAAGACTATGTATGGTTATACAGTGAGTGACCCTTACGCTGCTGAATAAACAATGACTCTGTACGGTTACACAGTGAGTGACCCTTACGCTGCTGAATAAACACTGACTCTGTGCAGTTACACAGTGAGTGACCCTTACCCTGCTGAATAAACACTGACTCTGTACAGTTACACAGTGAGTAATCCTTACACTGCTGAATAAACACTGACTCTGCACAGTTACACAGTGAGTGACCCTTACCTGCTGAATAAACAATGTCTCTGTACAGTTCCACAGTGAGTGACCCTTACCCTGCTGAATAAACACTGAATCTGTACAGTTACACAGTGAGTGACCCTTACCCTGCTGAATAAACAATAACTCTGTACAGCTACACAGTGAGTGATCCTTACACTGCTGAATAAACCCTGACTCCGTACATTTACACAGTGAGTGACCCTTACCCTGCTGAATAAACACTGACTCTGTACAGTTACACAGTGAGTAACCTTTATCCTGCTGAATAAACACTGACTCTGTACGGTTACACAGTGAGTGATCCTTACACTGCTGAATAAACACTGACTCTGCACAGTTACACAGTGAGTGACCCTTACCTGCTGAATAAACAATAACTCTGTACAGTTACAAAGTGAGTGATCCTTACACTGCTGAATACACCCTGACTCTGTACAGTTACCCAGTAAGTGACCCTTACCCTGCTGAATAAACACTGACTCTGTACAGTTACACAGTGAGTAACACTTACCCTGCTGAACAAACCCTGACTCTGTACGGTTACACAGTGAGTGACCCTTACCCTGCTGAATAAACACTGACTCTGTACAGTTACACAGTGAGTGACCCTTACCCTGCTGAATAAACCCTGACTCTGTACAGTTACACAGTGAGTGATCCTTACACTGCTGAATACACCCTGACTCTGTACAGTTACACAGTGAGTGACCCTTACCCTGCTGAATAAACACTGACTCTGTACAGTTACACAGTGAGTAACCTTTATCCTGCTGAATAAACACTGTCTCTGTACGGTTACACAGTGAGTGATCCTTACACTGCTGAATAAACACTGACTCTGCACAGTTACATAGTGAGTGACCCTTACCCTGCTGAATAAACACTGATTCTGTACAGTTACACAGTGAGTGACCCTTACCCTGCTGAATACACCCTGACACTGTACGGTAACACAGTGAGTGACCCTTACCCTGCTGAATAAACACTGACTCTGTACAGTTCCACAGTGAGTGACCCTTACCCTGCTGAATAAACACTGACTCTGTACAGTTACACAGTGAGTGACCCTTACCCTGTTGAATAAACTCTGACTCTGTACAGTTACACAGTGAGTGATCCTTACACTGCTGAATAAACACTGACTCTGTACGGTTACACAGTTAGTGACCCTTACCCTGTTGAATAAACTCTGACTCTGTACAGTTACACAGTGAGTGACAGATACCCTGCTGAATAAACACTGACTCTGTACGGTTACACAGTGAGTGACCCTTACCCTGCTGAATAAACACTGACTCTGTACAGTTACACAGTGAGTGACCCATACCCTCCTGAATACACACTGACTCTGTACGGTTACACAGTGAGTGACCCTTACCCTGCTGAATAAACACAGACTCTGTACGGTTACATAGTGAGTGACCCTTACCCTGCTGAATAAACACTGATTCTGTACAGTTACACAGTGAGTGACCCTTACCCTGCTGAATACAACCTGACACTGTACGGTAACACAGTGAGTGACCCTTACCCTGCTGAATAAACACTGACTCTGTACAGTTCCACAGTGAGTGACCCTTACCCTGCTGAATAAACACTGACTTTATACGTTTACACAGTGAGTGCCCCTTACCCTGCTGAATAAACCCTGACTCTGTACAGTTACACAGTCAGTGACCCTTAGCCTGTTGAATAAACCAAGACTATGTATGGTTATACAGTGAGTGACCCTTACGCTGCTGAATAAACAATGACTCTGTACGGTTACACAGTGAGTGACCCTTACGCTGCTGAATAAACACTGACTCTGTGCAGTTACACAGTGAGTGACCCTTACCCTGCTGAATAAACACTGACTCTGTACAGTTACACAGTGAGTAACCTTTATCCTGCTGAATAAACACTGACTCTGTACGGTTACACAGTGAGTAATCCTTACACTGCTGAATAAACACTGACTCTGCACAGTTACACAGTGAGTGACCCTTACCTGCTGAATAAACAATGTCTCTGTACAGTTCCACAGTGAGTGACCCTTACCCTGCTGAATAAACACTGAATCTGTACAGTTACACAGTGAGTGACCCTTACCCTGCTGAATAAACAATAACTCTGTACGGTTACACAGTGAGTGATCCTTACACTGCTGAATAAACCCTGACTCCGTACATTTACACAGTGAGTGACCCTTACCCTGCTGAATAAACACTGACTCTGTACAGTTACACAGTGAGTAACCTTTATCCTGCTGAATAAACACTGACTCTGTACGGTTACACAGTGAGTGATCCTTACACTGCTGAATAAACACTGACTCTGCACAGTTACACAGTGAGTGACCCTTACCTGCTGAATAAACAATAACTCTGTACAGTTACACAGTGAGTGATCCTTACACTGCTGAATACACCCTGACTCTGTACAGTTACCCAGTAAGTGATCCTTACCCTGCTGAATAAACACTGACTCTGTACAGTTACACAGTGAGTAACACTTACCCTGCTGAACAAACCCTGACTCTGTACGGTTACACAGTGAGTGACCCTTACCCTGCTGAATAAACACTGACTCTGTACAGTTACACAGTGAGTGACCCTTACCCTGCTGAATAAACCCTGACTCTGTACAGTTACACAGTGAGTGATCCTTACACTGCTGAATACACCCTGACTCTGTACAGTTACACAGTGAGTGACCCTTACCCTGCTGAATAAACACTGACTCTGTACAGTTACACAGTGAGTAACCTTTATCCTGCTGAATAAACACTGTCTCTGTACGGTTACACAGTGAGTGATCCTTACACTGCTGAATAAACACTGACTCTGCACAGTTACATAGTGAGTGACCCTTACCCTGCTGAATAAACACTGATTCTGTACAGTTACACAGTGAGTGACCCTTACCCTGCTGAATACACCCTGACACTGTACGGTAACACAGTGAGTGACCCTTACCCTGCTGAATAAACACTGACTCTGTACAGTTCCACAGTGAGTGACCCTTACCCTGCTGAATAAACACTGACTCTGTACAGTTACACAGTGAGTGCCCCTTACCCTGCTGAATAAACCCTGACTCTGTACAGTTACACAGTCAGTGACCCTTAGCCTGTTGAATAAACCAAGACTATGTATGGTTATACAGTGAGTGACCCTTACGCTGCTGAATAAACAATGACTCTGTACGGTTACACAGTGAGTGACCCTTACGCTGCTGAATAAACACTGACTCTGTACAGTTACACAGTGAGTAACCTTTATCCTGCTGAATAAACACTGACTCTGTACGGTTACACAGTGAGTAATCCTTACACTGCTGAATAAACACTGACTCTGCACAGTTACACAGTGAGTGACCCTTACCTGCTGAATAAACAATGTCTCTGTACAGTTCCACAGTGAGTGACCCTTACCCTGCTGAATAAACACTGAATCTGTACAGTTACACAGTGAGTGACCCTTACCCTGCTGAATAAACAATAACTCTGTACAGTTACACAGTGAGTGATCCTTACACTGCTGAATAAACACTGACTCCGTACAGTTACACAGTGAGTGACCCTTACCCTGCTGAATAAACACTGACTCTGTACAGTTACACAGTGAGTAACCTTTATCCTGCTGAATAAACACTGACTCTGTACGGTTACACAGTGAGTGATCCTTACACTGCTGAATAAACACTGACTCTGCACAGTTACACAGTGAGTGACCCTTACCTGCTGAATAAACAATAACTCTGTACGGTTACACAGTGAGTGACCCTTACCCTGCTGAATAAACACTGACTCTGTACAGTTACACAGTGAGTGACCCTTACCCTGCTGAATACACCCTGACTCTGTTCAGTTACCCAGTAAGTGACCCTTACCCTGCTGAATAAACACTGACTCTGTACAGTTACACAGTGAGTAACCCTTACCCTGCAGACCAAACCCTGACTCTGCACGGTTACACAGTGAGTGACCCTTACCCTGCTGAATAAACACTGACTCTGTACAGTTACACAGTGAGTGACCCTTACCCTGCTGAATAAACCCTGACTCTGTACAGTTACACAGTGAGTGACCCTTATCCTGCTGAATAAACACTGACTCTGTACAGTTACACAGTGAGTGACCCTTACCCTGCTGAATAAACACTGCCTCTGTACGGTTACATAGTGAGTGACCCTTACCCTGCTGAATAAACACTGACTCTGTACAGTTACACAGTGAGTGACCCTTACCCTGCTGAATAAACCCTGACTCTGTACAGTTACACACTGATTGACCCTTATCCTGCTGAATAAACACTGACTCTGTACGGTTACACAGTTAGTGACCCTTACCCTGTTGAATAAACTCTGACTCTGTACAGTTACACAGTGAGTGACAGATACCCTGCTGAATAAACACTGACTCTGTACGGTTACACAGTGAGTGACCCTTACCCTGCTGAATAAACCCTGACTCTGTACAGTTACACACTGACTGACCCTTATCCTGCTGAATAAACACTGACTCTGTACGGTTACACAGTTAGTGACCCTTACCCTGTTGAATAAACTCTGACTCTGTACAGTTACACAGTGAGTGACAGATACACTGCTGAATAAACACTGACTCTGTACGGTTACACAGTGAGTGACCCTTACCCTGCTGAATAAACACTGACTCTGTACGGTTACACAGTGAGTGACCCTTACCCTGCTGAATAAACACTGACTCAGTACGGTTACACACTGAGTGACCCTTACCCTGCTGAATAAACACTGACTCTGTACGGTTACACAGTGAGTGACCCTTACCCTGCTGAATAAACACTGACTCAGTACGGTTACACACTGAGTGACCCTTACCCTGCTGAATAAACACTGACTCTGTACAGTTACACAGTGAGTGACCCTTACCCTGCTGAATAAACACTGACTCTGTACACTTACACAGTGAGTGACCCTTACCCTGCTGAATAAACCCTGACTCTGTACGGTTACACAGTGAGTGACCCTTACCCTGCTGAATAAACACTGACTCTGTACGGTAACACAGTGAGTGACCCTTACCCTGCTGAATAAACACTGTCTCTGTACAGTTACACAGTGAGTGACCCTTACCCTGCTGAATAAACACTGACTGTGTACAGTTACACAGTGAGTAACCTTTATCCTGCTGAATAAACACTGACTCTGTACAGTTGCACAGTGAGTGATCCTTACACTGCTGAATAAACACTGACTCTGTACAGTTGCACAGTGAATGATCCTTACACTGCTGAATAAACACTGACTCTGCACAGTTACACAGTGAGTGACCCTTACCTGCTGAATAAACAATGTGTCTGTACAGTTCCACAGTGAGTGACCCTTACCCTGCTGAATAAACACTGACTCTGTACGGTTACACAGTGAGTGACCCATACCCTGCTGAATAAACACTGACTCTGTACGGTTACACAGTGAGTGACCCTTACGCTGCTGAATAAACAATGACTCTGTTCGATTACACAGTGAGTGGCGCTTATCCTGCTGAATAAACACTGACTCTGTACAGTTACACAGTGAGTAACCCTTACCCTGCTGAATAAACCCTGACTCTGTACGGTTACACACTGAGTGATCCTTACCCTGCTGAATAAACAATAACTCTGTACAGTTACACAGTGAGTGATCCTTACACTGCTGAATAAACCCTGACTCTGTACAGTTACACAGTGAGTGACCCTTACCCTGCTGAATAAACACTGACTCTGTACAGTTACACAGTGAGTAACCTTTATCCTGCTGAATAAACACTGACTCTGTACGGTTACACAGTGAGTGATCCTTACACTGCTGAATAAACACTGACTCTGCACAGTTACACAGTGAGTGACCCTTACCTGCTGAATAAACAAGGTCTCTCTACAGTTCCACAGTGAGTGACCCGTACCCTGCTGAATAAACACTGACTCTGTACGGTTACACAATGAGTGACCCTTACCCTGCTGAATAAACACTGACTCTGTACAGTTACACAGTGAGTGACCCTTACCCTGCTGAATAAACACTGACTCTGTACGGTTACACAGTGAGTGATCCT
The DNA here is from genome assembly GCF_047496795.1 of Chiloscyllium punctatum. NCBI lineage: Eukaryota > Metazoa > Chordata > Chondrichthyes > Orectolobiformes > Hemiscylliidae > Chiloscyllium > Chiloscyllium punctatum. Next base: position 17,179,051 of record NC_092766.1, read on the forward strand.
TACGCTGCTGAATAAACACTGACTCTGCACAGTTACACAGTGAGTGACCCTTACCTGCTGAATAAACAATAACTCTGTACAGTTACACAGTGAGTGATCCTTACACTGCTGAATACACCCTGACTCTGTTCAGTTACCCAGTAAGTGACCCTTACCCTGCTGAATAAACACTGACTCTGTACAGTTACACAGTGAGTAACCCTTACCCTGCAGACCAAACCCTGACTCTGCACGGTTACACAGTGAGTGACCCTTACCCTGCTGAATAAACACTGACTCTGTACAGTTACACAGTGAGTGACCCTTACCCTGCTGAATAAACCCTGACTCTGTACAGTTACACAGTGAGTGACCCTTATCCTGCTGAATAAACACTGACTCTGTACGGTTACACAGTTAGTGACCCTTACCTGCTGAATAAACTCTGACTCTGTACAGTTCCACAGTGAGTGACCCTTACCCTGCTGAATAAACACTGCCTCTGTACGGTTACATAGTGAGTGACCCTTACCCTGCTGAATAAACACTGACTCTGTACAGTTACACAGTGAGTGACCCTTACCCTGCTGAATAAACCCTGACTCTGTACAGTTACACACTGATTGACCCTTATCCTGCTGAATAAACACTGACTCTGTACGGTTACACAGTTAGTGACCCTTACCCTGTTGAATAAACTCTGACTCTGTACAGTTACACAGTGAGTGACAGATACCCTGCTGAATAAACACTGACTCTGTACGGTTACACAGTGAGTGACCCTTACCCTGCTGAATAAACCCTGACTCTGTACAGTTACACACTGACTGACCCTTATCCTGCTGAATAAACACTGACTCTGTACGGTTACACAGTTAGTGACCCTTACCCTGTTGAATAAACTCTGACTCTGTACAGTTACACAGTGAGTGACAGATACCCTGCTGAATAAACACTGACTCTGTACGGTTACACAGTGAGTGACCCTTACCCTGCTGAATAAACACTGACTCTGTACGGTTACACAGTGAGTGACCCTTACCCTGCTGAATAAACACTGACTCAGTACGGTTACACACTGAGTGACCCTTACCCTGCTGAATAAACACTGACTCTGTACGGTTACACAGTGAGTGACCCTTACCCTGCTGAATAAACACTGACTCAGTACGGTTACACACTGAGTGACCCTTACCCTGCTGAATAAACACTGACTCTGTACAGTTACACAGTGAGTGACCCTTACCCTGCTGAATAAACACTGACTCTGTACACTTACACAGTGAGTGACCCTTACCCTGCTGAATAAACCCTGACTCTGTACGGTTACACAGTGAGTGACCCTTACCCTGCTGAATAAACACTGACTCTGTACGGTAACACAGTGAGTGACCCTTACCCTGCTGAATAAACACTGTCTCTGTACGGTAACACAGTGAGTGACCCTTACCCTGCTGAATAAACACTGACTCTGTACGGTTACACAGTGAGTGACCCTTACCCTGCTGAATAAACAATAACTCTGTACAGTTACACAGTGAGTGATCCTTACCCTGCTGAATAAACCCTGACTCTGTACAGTTACACAGTGAGTGACCCTTACCCTGCTGAATAAACACTGACTGTGTACAGTTACACAGTGAGTAACCTTTATCCTGCTGAATAAACACTGACTCTGTACAGTTGCACAGTGAATGATCCTTACACTGCTGAATAAACACTGACTCTGCACAGTTACACAGTGAGTGACCCTTACCTGCTGAATAAACAATGTGTCTGTACAGTTCCACAGTGAGTGACCCTTACCCTGCTGAATAAACACTGACTCTGTACGGTTACACAGTGAGTGACCCATACCCTGCTGAATAAACACTGACTCTGTACGGTTACACAGTGAGTGACCCTTACGCTGCTGAATAAACAATGACTCTGTTCGATTACACAGTGAGTGGCGCTTATCCTGCTGAATAAACACTGACTCTGTACAGTTACACAGTGAGTAACCCTTACCCTGCTGAATAAACCCTGACTCTGTACGGTTACACACTGAGTGACCCTTACCCTGCTGAATAAACAATAACTCTGTACAGTTACACAGTGAGTGATCCTTACACTGCTGAATAAACCCTGACTCTGTACAGTTGCACAGTGAGTGACCCTTACCCTGCTGAATAAACACTGACTCTGTACAGTTACACAGTGAGTAACCTTTATCCTGCTGAATAAACACTGACTCTGTACGGTTACACAGTGAGTGATCCTTACACTGCTGAATAAACACTGACTCTGCACAGTTACACAGTGAGTGACCCTTACCTGCTGAATAAACAATGTCTCTCTACAGTTCCACAGTGAGTGACCCGTACCCTGCTGAATAAACACTGACTCTGTACGGTTACACAATGAGTGACCCTTACCCTGCTGAATAAACACTGACTCTGTACAGTTACACAGTGAGTGACCCTTACACTGCTGAATAAACCCTGACTCTGTACAGTTACACAGTGAGTGACCCTTATCCTGCTGAATAAACACTGACACTGTACGGTTACACAGTTAGTTTCCCTTACCCTGTTGAATAAACTCTGACTCTGTACAGTTACACAGTGAGTGACAGATACCGTGCTGAATAAACACTGACTCTGTACGGTTACACAGTGAGTGACCCTTACCCTGCTGAATAAACACTGACTCTGTTCGGTTACACAGTGAGTGATCCTTACCCTGCTGAATAAACACTGACTCTGTACGGTTACACAGTGAGTGACCCTTACCCTGCTGAATAAACACTGACTCTGTACGGTTACACAGTGAGTGACCATTACCCTGCTGAATAAACACTGACTCTGTACGGTTACACAGTGAGTGACGCTTACCCTGCTGAATAAACACTGACACTGTGCGATTACACAGTGAGTGACCCTTACCCTGCTGAATAAACACTGACTCTGTACAGTTACACAGTGAGTGACCCTTACGCTGCTCAATAAACCCTGAGTCTGTTCGGTTACACAGTGAGTGCCCCTTACCCTGCTGAATAAACACTGACTCTGTACGGTTACACAGTGAGTGACCCTTACCCTGCTGAATACACACTGACTCTGTACGGTTACACAGTGAGTGACCCTTACCCTGCTGAATAAACAATGACTCTGTACAGTTACACAGTGAGTGACCCTTACCCTGCTGAATAAACACTGACTCTGTACGGTTACACAGTGAGTGACCCTTACCCTGCTGAATAAACCCTGACTCTGTACGGTTACACAGTGAGTGACCCTTACCCTGCTGAATAAACACTGACTCTGTTCGATTACACAGTGAGTGACCCTTATCCTGCTGAATAAACACTGACTCTGTACGGTTCCACAGTGAGTGACCCTTACCCTGCTGAATAAACACTGACTCTGTACGGTTACACAGTGAGTGACCCTTACCCTGCTGAATAAACAATAACTCTGTACAGTTACACAGTGAGTGATCCTTACACTGCTGAATAAACCCTGACTCTGTACAGTTACACAGTGAGTGACCCTTACCCTGTTGAATAAACTCTGACTCTGTACAGTTACACAGTGAGTGATCCTTACACTGCTGAATAAACACTGACTCTGTACGGTTACACAGTTAGTGACCCTTACCCTGTTGAAAAAACTCTGACTCTGTACAGTTACACAGTGAGTGACAGATACCCTGCTGAATAAACACTGACTCTGTACGGTTACACAGTGAGTGACCCTTACCCTGCTGAATAAACACTGACTCTGTACAGTTACACAGTGAGTGACCCTTACCCTGCTGAATAAACACTGACTCTGTACGGTTACACAGTGAGTGACCCTTACCCTGCTGAATAAACACTGACTCTGTACGGTTACATAGTGAGTGACCCTTACCCTGCTGAATAAACACTGATTCTGTACAGTTACACAGTGAGTGACCCTTACCCTGCTGAATACACCCTGACACTGTACGGTAACACAGTGAGTGACCCTTTCCCTGCTGAATAAACACTGACTCTGTACAGTTCCACAGTGAGTGACCCTTACCCTGCTGAATAAACACTGACTCTATACGGTTACACAGTGAGTGCCCCTTACCCTGCTGAATAAACCCTGACTCTGTACAGTTACACAGTCAGTGACCCTTAGCCTGTTGAATAAACCAAGACTATGTATGGTTATACAGTGAGTGACCCTTACGCTGCTGAATAAACAATGACTCTGTACGGTTACACAATGAGTGACCCTTACGCTGCTGAATAAACACTGACTCTGTGCAGTTACACAGTGAGTGACCCTTACCCTGCTGAATAAACACTGACGCTGTACAGTTACACAGTGAGTAACTTTTATCCTGCTGAATAAACACTGACTCTGTACGGTTACACAGTGAGTAATCCTTACACTGCTGAATAAACACTGACTCTGCACAGTTACACAGTGAGTGACCATTATCTGCTGAATAAACAATGTCTCTGTCCAGTTCCACAGAGAGTGACCCTTACCCTGCTGAATAAACACTGAATCTGTACGGTTACACAGTGAGTGACCCTTACCCTGCTGAATAAACAATAACTCTGTACAGTTACACAGTGAGTGATCCTTACACTGCTGAATAAACCCTGACTCTGTACAGTTACACAGTGAGTGACGCTTACCCTGCTGAATAAACACTGACTCTGTACAGTTACACAGTGAGTAACCTTTATCCTGCTGAATAAACACTGACTCTGTACGGTTACACAGTGAGTGATCCTTACACTGCTGAATAAACACTGACTCTGCACAGTTACACAGTGAGTGACCCTTACCTGCTGAATAAACAATAACTCTGTACAGTTACACAGTGAGTGATCCTTACACTGCTGAATACACCCTGACTCTGTACAGTTACCCAGTAAGTGACCCTTACCCTGATGAATAAACACAGACTCTGTACAGTTACACAGTGAGTAACCCTTACCCTGCTCAACAAACCCTGACTCTGTACGGTTACACAGTGAGTGACCCTTACCCTGCTGAATAAACACTGACTCTGTACAGTTACACAGTGAGTGACCCTTACCCTGCTGAATAAACCCTGACTCTGTACAGTTACACAGTGAGTCACCCTTATCCTGCTGAATAAACACTGACTCTGTACGGTTACACAGTTAGTGACCCTTACCTGCTGAATAAACTCTGACTCTGTACAGTTCCACAGTGAGTGACCCTTACCCTGCTGAATAAACACTGACTCTGTACGGTTACATAGTGAGTGACCCTTACCCTGCTGAATAAACACTGACTCTGTACAGTTACACAGTGAGTGACCCTTACCCTGCTGAATAAACCCTGACTCTGTACAGTTACACACTGACTGACCCTTATCCTGCTGAATAAACACTGACTCTGTACGGTTACACAGTTAGTGACCCTTACCCTGTTGAATAAACTCTGACTCTGTACAGTTACACAGTGAGTGACAGATACCCTGCTGAATAAACACTGACTCTGTAAGGTTACACAGTGAGTGACCCTTACCCTGCTGAATAAACACTGACTCTGTACGGTTACACAGTGAGTGACCCTTACCCTGCTGAATAAACACTGACTCAGTACGGTTACACACTGAGTGACCCTTACCCTGCTGAACAAACACTGACTCTGTACGGTTACACAGTGAGTGACCCTTACCCTGCTGAATAAACACTGACTCTGTACAGTTACACAGTAAGTGACCCTTACCCTGCTGAATAAACACTGACTCTGTACGGTTACACAGTGAGTGACCCTTACCCTGCTGAATAAACACTGACTCTGTCCACTTTCACAGTGAGTGACCCTTACCCTGCAGAATAAACCCTGACTCTGTACGGTTACACAGTGAGTGACCCTTACCCTGCTGAATAAACACTGACTCTGTACGGTAACACAGTGAGTGACCCTTACCCTGCTGAATAAACACTGTCTCTGCACGGTAACACAGTGAGTGACCCTTACCCTGCTGAATAAACACTGACTCTGTACGGTTACACAGTGAGTGACCCTTACCCTGCTGAATAAACAATAACTCTGTACAGTTACACAGTGAGTGATCCTTACCCTGCTGAATAAACCCTGACTCTGTACAGTTACACAGTGAGTGACCCTTACCCTGCTGAATAAACACTGACTGTGTACAGTTACACAGTGAGTAACCTTTATCCTGCTGAATAAACACTGACTCTTTACAGTTACACAGTGAGTGATCCTTACACTGCTGAATAAACACTGACTCTGCACAGTTACACAGTGAGTGACCCTTACCTGCTGAATAAACAATGTCTCTGTACAGTTCCACAGTGAGTGACCCTTACCCTGCTGAATAAACACTGACTCTGTACGGTTACACAGTGAGTGACCCTTACGCTGCTGAATAAACACTGACTCTGTACGGTTACACAGTGAGTGACCCTTACGCTGCTGAATAAACAATGACTCTGTTCGATTACACAGTGACTGACGCTTATCCTGCTGAATAAACACTGACTCTGTACAGTTACACAGTGAGTAACCCTTACCCTGCTGAATAAACCCTGACTCTGTACGGTTACACAGTCAGTGACCCTTACCCTGCTGAATAAACAATAACTCTGTACAGTTACACAGTGAGTGATCCTTACACTGCTGAATAAACCTTGACTCTGTACAGTTACAAAGTGAGTGACCCTTACCCTGCTGAATAAACACTGACTCTGTACAGTTACACAGTGAGTAACCTATATCCTGCTGAATAAACACTGACTCTGTACAGTTACACAGTGAGTGACCCTTACCCTGCTGAATAAACCCTGACTCTGTACAGTTACACAGTGAGTGACCCTTATCCTGCTGAATAAACACTGACTCTGTACGGTTACACAGTTAGTGACCCTTACCCTGTTGAATAAACTCTGACTCTGTACAGTTACACAGTGAGTGACAGATACCCTGCTGAATAAACACTGACTCTGTATGGTTACACAGTGAGTGACCCTTACCCTGCTGAATAAACACTGACTCTGTTCGGTTACACAGTGAGTGACCCTTACCCTGCTGAATAAACACTGACTCTGTACGGTTACACAGTGAGTGACCCTTACCCTGCTGAATAAACACTGACTCTGTACGGTTACACAGTGAGTGACCATTACCCTGCTGAATAAACACTGACTCTGTACGGTTAAACAGTGAGTAACGCTTACCCTGCTGAATAAACACTGACACTGTGCGATTACACAGTGAGTGACCCTTACCCTGCTGAATAAACACTGTCTCTGTACAGTTACACAGTGAGTGACCCTTACGCTGCTGAATAAACCCTGAGTCTGTTCGGTTACACAGTGAGTGCCCCTTACCCTGCTGAATAAACACTGACTCTGTACGGTTACACAGTGAGTGACCCTTACCCTGCTGAATAAACACTGACTGTACGGTTACACAGTGAGTGACCCTTACCCTGCTGAATAAACACTGACTCTGTACGGTTACACTGTGAGTGACCCTTACCCTGTTGAATAAACCCTGACTCTGTACGGTTACACAGTGAGTGACCCTTACCCTGCTGAATAAACCCTGACTCTGTACGGTTACACAGTGAGTGACCCTTGCCCTGCTGAATAAACACTGACTCTTTACGGTTACACAGTGAGTGCCCCTAACCCTGCTGAATAAACACTGACTTTGTACGGTTACACAGTGAGTGACCCTTATCCTGCTAAATAAACACTGACTCTGTACGGTTAAACAGTGAGTGACCCTTACCCTGCAGAATAAACCCTGACTCTGTACGGTTACACAGTGAGTGACCCTTACCCTGCTGAATAAACACTGACTCTGTACAGTTACACAGTGAGTGACCCTTACCCTGCTGAATAAACAATAACTCTGTACAGTTACACAGTGAGTGATCCTTACACTGCTGAATAAACCCTGACTCTGTACAGTTACACAGTGAGTGACCCTTACCCTGTTGAATAAACTCTGACTCTGTACAGTTACACAGTGAGTGATCCTTACACTGATGAATAAACCCTGACTCTGCACAGTTACACAGTGAGTGACCCTTACCTGCTGAATAAACAATGTCTCTGTACAGTTCCACAGTGAGTGACCCTTACCCTGCTGAATAAACACTGAATCTGTACGGTTACACAGTGAGTGACCCTTACCCTGCTGAATAAACAATAACTCTGTACAGTTACACAGTGAGTGATCCTTACACAGCTGAATAAACCCTGACTCCGTACAGTTACACAGTGAGTGACCCTTACCCTGCTGAATAAACACTGACTCTGTACAGTTACACAGTGAGTAACCTTTATCCTGCTGAATAAACACTGACTCTGTACGGTTACACAGTGAGTGACCCTTACCCTGCTGAATAAACAATAACTCTGTACAGTTACACAGTGAGTGACCCTTACCTGCTGAATAAACAATAACTCTGTACAGTTACACAGTGAGTGATCCTTACACTGCTGAATACACCCTGACTCTGTACAGTTACCCAGTGAGTGACCCTTACCCTGCTGAAAAAACACTGACTCTGTACAGTTACACAGTGAGTAACCCTTACCCTGCTGAACAAACCCTGACTCTGTACGGTTACACAGTGAGTGACCCTTACCCTGCTGAATAAACACTGACTTTGTACAGTTACACAGTGAGTGACCCTTATCCTGCTGAATAAACACTGACTCTGTACGGTTACACAGTTCGTGACCCTTACCTGCTGAATAAACACTGACTCTGTACAGTTACACAGTGAGTGACCCTTATCCTGCTGAATCAACACTGACTTTGTACGGTAACACAGTTAGTGACCTTTACCCTGCTGAATAAACACTGACTCTGTACGGTAACACAGTTAGTGACCCTTACCCTGTTGAATAAACTCTGACTCTGTACAGTTACACAGTGAGTGACAGATACCCTGCTGAATAAACACTGACTCTGTACGGTTACACAGTGAGTGACCCTTACCCTGCTGAATAAACACTGACTCTGTACGGTTACACAGTGAGTGACCCTTACCCTGCTGAATAAACACTGACTCAGTACGGTTACACAGTGAGTGACCCTTGCCCTGCTGAATAAACACTGACTCTGTACAGTTACACAGTGAGTGACCCTTACCCTGCTGAATAAACACTGACTCAGTACGGTTACACACTGAGTGACCCTTACCCTGCTGAATAAACACTGACTCTTTACAGTTACACAGTGAGTGACCATTACCCTGCTGAATAAACACTGACTCAGTACGGTTACACAGTGAGTGACCCTTACCCTGCTGAATAAACACTGACTCTGTACGGTTACACAGTGAGTGACCCTTACCCTGCTGAATAAACACTGACTCAGTACGGTTACACAGTGAGTGACCCTTACCCTGCTTAATAAACACTGACTCTGTACGGTTACACAGTGAGTGACCCATACCCTGCTGAATAAACACTGACTCTGTACAGTTACACAATGAGTGACCCTTACCCTGCTGAATAAACACTGTCTCTGTACGGTAACACAGTGAGTGACCCTTACCCTGCTGAATAAACACTGACACTATACGGTTACACAGTGTGTGCCCCTTACCCTGCTGAATAAACCCTGATTCTGTACGGTTACACAGTCAGTGACCCTTAGCCTGCTGAATAAACCAAGACTATGTATGGTTATACAGTGAGTGACCCTTACGCTGCTGAATAAACAATGACTCTGTACGGTTACACAGTGAGTGACCCTTACCCTGCTGAATAAACCCTGACTCTGTACGGTTACACAGTGAGTGACCCTTACCCTGCTGAATGAACACTGACTCTGTTCGATTACACAGTGAGTGACCCTTACCCTGCTGAATAAACCCTGACTCTGTTCGATTACACAGTGAGTGACCCTTACCCTGCTGAATAAACCCTGACTCTGTACAGTTACACAGTGAGTGACCCTTACCCTGCTGAATAAACACTGATTGTGTACAGTTACACAGTGAGTGACCCTTACCCTGCTGAATAAACAATGACTCTGTACAGTTACACAGTGAGTGACCCTTATCCTGCTGAATACACACTGACTCTGTACGGTTACACAGTGAGTGACCCTTAGGCTGCTGAATAAACAATGACTCTGTTCGATTACACAGTGAGTGACGCTTATCCTGCTGAATAAACACTGACTCTGTACAGTTACACAGTGAGAAACCCCTACCCTGCTGAATAAACCCTGACTCTGTACGGTTACACTGTGAGTGACCCTTACCCTGCTGAATAAACAATAACTCTGTACAGTTACACAGTGAGTGATCCTTACACTGCTGAATAAACCCTGACTCTGTACAGTTACACAGTGAGTGACCCTTACCCTGCTGAATAAACACTGACTCTGTACAGTTACACAGTGAGTAACCTTTATCCTGCTGAATAAACACTGACTCTGTACGGTTACACAGTGAGTGATCCTTACACTGCTGAATAAACACTGACTCTGCACAGTTACACAGTGAGTGACCCTTACCTGCTGAATAAACAATGTCTCTGTACAGTTCCACAGTGAGTGACCCTTACCCTGCTGAATAAACACTGACTCTGTACGGTTACACAGTGAGTGACCCTTACCCTGCTGTATAAACACTGACTCTGTACAGTTACACAGTGAGTGACCCTTACCCTGCTGAATAAACCCTGACTCTGTACAGTTCCACAGTGAGTGACCCTTATCCTGCTGAATCAACACTGACTCTGTACAGTTACACAGTGAGTGACCCTTACCCTGCCGAATAAACAATGACTCTGTAGAGTTACACAGTGAGTGACACTTACCCTGCTGAATAAACACTGACTCTGTACGGTTACACAGTGAGAAACCCTGACCCTGCTGAATAAACAATGACTCTGTACAGTTACACAGTGAGTGACCCTTACCCTGCTGAATAAACACTGACTCTGTACGGTTACACAGTGAGTGACGCTTATCCTGCTGAATAAACACTAACTCTGTACAGTTACACAGTGAGAAACACCTACCCTGCTGAATAAACCCTGACTCTGTACGGTTACACAGTTGGTGACCCTTACCCTGCTGAATAAACAATAACTCTGTACAGTTACACAGTGAGTGATCCTTACACTGCTGAATAAACACTGACTCTGTACAGTTACACAGTGAGTGACCCTTACCCTGCTGAATAAACACTGACTCTGTACAGTTACACAGTGAGTAACCTTTATCCTGCTGAATAAACCCTGACTCTGTACGGTTACACTGTGAGTGACCCTTACCCTGCTGAATAAACAATAACTCTGTACAGTTACACAGTGAGTGATCCTTACACTGCTGAATAAACCCTGACTCTGTACAGTTACACAGTGAGTGACCCTTACCCTGCTGAATAAACACTGACTCTGTACAGTTACACAGTGAGTAACCTTTATCCTGCTGAATAAACACTGACTCTGTACGGTTACACAGTGAGTGATCCTTACACTGCTGAATAAACACTGACTCTGCACAGTTACACAGTGAGTGACCCTTACCTGCTGAATAAACAATGTCTCTGTACAGTTCCACAGTGAGTGACCCTTACCCTGCTGAATAAACACTGACTCTGTACGGTTACACAGTGAGTGACCCTTACCCTGCTGAATAAACACTGACTCTATACAGTTACACAGTGAGTGACCCTTACCCTGCTGAATAAACCCTGACTCTGTACAGTTCCACAGTGAGTGACCCTTACCCTGCCGAATAAACAATGACTCTGTAGAGTTACACAGTGAGTGACACTTACCCTGCTGAATAAACACTGACTCTGTACGGTTACACAGTGAGAAACCCTGACCCTGCTGAATAAACAATGACTCTGTACAGTTACACAGTGAGTGACCCTTACCCTGCTGAATAAACACTGACTCTGTACGGTTACACAGTGAGTGACGCTTATCCTGCTGAATAAACACTAACTCTGTACAGTTACACAGTGAGAAACACCTACCCTGCTGAATAAACCCTGACTCTGTACGGTTACACAGTTGGTGACCCTTACCCGGCTGAATAAACAATAACTCTGTACAGTTACACAGTGAGTGATCCTTACACTGCTGAATAAACCCTGACTCTGTACAGTTACACAGTGAGTGACCCTTACCCTGCTGAATAAACACTGACTCTGTACAGTTACACAGTGAGTAACCTTTATCCTGCTGAATAAACACTGACTCTGTACGGTTACTCAGTGAGTGACCCTTACCCTGCTGAATAAACACTGACTCTGTACAGTTACACAGTGAGTGACCCTTACCTGCTGAATAAACAATGTCTCTGTACATTTCCACAGTGAGTGACCCTTACCCTGCTGAATAAACACTGACTCTGTACGGTTACACAGTGAGTGACCCTTACCCTGCTGAATAAACACTGACTCTGTACAGTTACACAGTGAGTGACCCTTACCCTGCTGAATAAACCCTGACTCTGTACAGTTACACAGTGAGTGACCCTTATCCTGCTGAATAAACACTGACTTTGTACGTTTACACAGTGAGTGACCCTTACCCGGCTGAATAAACCCTGACTCTGTACGGTTACACAGTTGGTGACCCTTACCCTGTTGAATAAACTCTGACTCTGTACAGTTACACAGTGAGTGACACATACCCTGCTGAATAAACACTGACTCTGTATGGTTACACACTGAGTGACCCTTACCCTGCTGAATAAACACTGACTCAGTACGGTTACACAGTGAGTGACCCTTACCCTGCTGAATAAACACTGACTCTGTACGGTTACTCAGTGAGTGACCCTTACCCTGCTGAATAAACACTGACTCTGTACAGTTACACAGTGAGTGACCTTTACCCTGCTGAATAAACACTGACTCTGTACAGTTACACAGTGAGTGACCCTTACCCTGCTGAATAAACACTGACTCTGTACGGTAACACAGTTAGTGACCCTTACCCTGTTGAATAAACTCTGACTCTGTACAGTTACACAGTGAGTGACAGATACCCTGCTGAATAAACAATAACTCTGTACAGTTACACAGTGAGTGATCCTTACACTGCTGAATAAACCCTGACTCTGTACAGTTACACAGTGAGTGACCCTTACCCTGCTGACTAAACACTGACTCTGTACAGTTACACAGTGAGTAACCTTTATCCTGCTGAATAAACACTGACTCTGTACGGTTACACAGTGAGTGATCCTTACCCTGCTGAATAAACACTGACTCTGCACAGTTACACAGTGAGTGACCCTTACCTGCTGAATAAACAATGTCTCTGTACAGTTACACAGTGAGTGACCCTTACCCTGCTGAATAAACACTGACTCTGTACGGTTACACAGTGAGAAACCCTGACCCTGCTGAATAAACACTGACTCTGTACGGTTACACAGTGAGAAACCCTGACCCTGCTGAATAAACAATGACTCTGTACAGTTACACAGTGAGTGACCCTTACCCTGCTGACTAAACACTGACTCTGTACAGTTACACAGTGAGTAACCTTTATCCTGCTGAATAAACACTGACTCTGTACGGTTACACAGTGAGTGATCCTTACACTGCTGAATAAACACTGACTCTGCACAGTTACACAGTGAGTGACCCTTACCTGCTGAATAAACAATGTCTCTGTACAGTTACACAGTGAGTGACCCTTACCCTGCTGAATAAACACTGACTCTGTACGGTTACACAGTGAGAAACCCTGACCCTGCTGAATAAACACTGACTCTGTACGGTTACACAGTGAGTGACCCTTACCCTGCTGAATAAACACTGACTCTGTACGGTTACACAGTGAGAAACCCTGACCCTGCTGAATAAACAATGACTCTGTACAGTTACACAGTGAGTGACCCTTACCCTGTTGAATAAACTCTGACTCTGTACAGTTACACAGTGAGTGACAGATACCCTGCTGAATAAACACTGACTCTGTACGGTTACTCAGTGAGTCACCCTTACCCTGCTGAATAAACACTGACTCTGTACGGTTACACAGTGAGTGACCCTTACCCTGCTGAATAAACACTGACTCAGTACGGTTACACAGTTGGTGACCCTTACCCTGCTGAATAAACACTGACTCTGTACGGTTACACAGTGAGTGACCCTTACCCTGCTGAATAAACACTGACTCAGTACGGTTACACACTGAGTGACCCTTACCCTGCTGAATAAACACTGACTCTGTACAGTTACACAGTGAGTGACCCTTACCCTGCTGAATAAACACTGACTCTGTACGGTTACTCAGTGAGTGACCCTTACCCTGCTGAATAAACACTGACTCTGTACAGTTACACAATGAGTGACCCTTACCCTGCTGATTAAACACTGACTCTGTACGGTAACACAGTGAGTGACCCTTACCCTGCTGAATAAACACTGACTCTGTACGGTTACACAGTGTGTGCCCCTTACCCTGCTGAATAAACCCTGACTCTGTACGGTTACACAGTCAGTGACCCTTAGCCTGCTGAATAAACCAAGACTATGTATGGTTGTACAGTGAGTGACCCTTACGCTGCTGAATAAACAATGACTCTGTACGGTTACACAGTGAGTGACCCTTACGCTGCTGAATAAACAATGACTCTGTACGGTTACACAGTGAGTGACCCTTACCCTGCTGAATAAACACTGACTCTGTACGGTCACACAGTGAGTGACCCTTACCCTGCTGAATAAACACTGACTCTGTTCGATTACACAGTGAGTGACCCTTACCCTACTGAATAAACACTGATTGTGTACAGTTACACAGTGAGTGACCCTTACCCTGCTGAATAAACAATGACTCTGTACAGTTACACAGTGAGTGACCCTTATCCTGCTGAATGCACACTGACTCTGTACGGTTACACAGTGAGTGATCCTTACACTGCTGAATAAACCCTGACTCTGTACAGTTACACAGTGAGTGACCCTTACCCTGCTGACTAAACACTGACTCTGTACAGTTACACAGTGAGTACCCTTTATCCTGCTGAATAAACACTGACTCTGTACGGTTACACAGTGAGTGATCCTTACACTGCTGAATAAACAATAACTCTGTACAGTTACACAGTGAGTGATCCTTACACTGCTGAATAAACCCTGACTCTGTACAGTTACACAGTGAGTGACCCTTACCCTGCTGAATAAACACTGACTCTCTACAGTTACACAGTGAGTCACCTTTATCCTGCTGAATAAACACTGACTCTGTACGGTTACACAGTGAGTGATCCTTACACTGCTGAATAAACACTGACTCTGGACAGTTACACAGTGAGTGACCCTTACCTGCTGAATTAACAATGTCTCTGTACAGTTCCACAGTGAGTGACCCTTACCCTGTTGAATAAACTCTGACTCTGTACAGTTACACAGTGAGTGACAGATACCCTGCTGAATAAACACTGACTCTGTACGGTTACACAGTGAGTGACCCTTACCCTGCTGAATAAACACTGACTCTGTACGGTTACACAGTGAGTGACCCTTACCCTGCTGAATAAACACTGACTCAGTACGGTTACACAGTGAGTGACCCTTACCCTGCTGAATAAACACTGACTCTGTACGGTTACACAGTGAGTGACCCTTACCCTGCTGAATAAACACTGACTCAGTACGGTTACACAATGAGTGACCCTTACCCTGCTGAATAAACACTGACTCTTTACAGTTACACAGTGAGTGACCCTTACCCTGCTGAATAAACACTGACTCTGTACGGTTACACAGTGAGTGACCCTTACCCTGCTGAATAAACACTGACACTGTACAGTTACACAGTGAGTGACCCTTACCGTGCTGAATAAACCCTGACTCTGTACGGTAACACAGTGAGTGACACTTACCCTGCTGAATAAACACTGTCTCTGTACGGTAACACAGTGAGTGACCCTTACCCTGCTGAATAAACCCTGACTCTGTACGGTTACACAGTGTGTGCCCCTTACCCTGCTGAATAAACCCTGACTCTGTACGGTTACACAGTCAGTGACCCTTGGCCTGCTGAATAAACCAAGACTATGTATGGTTATACAGTGAGTGACCCTTACGCTGCTGAATAAACAATGACTCTGTACGGTTACACAGTGAGTGACCCTTACGCTGCTGAATAAACACTGACTCTGTGCAGTTACACAGTGAGTGACCCTTACCCTGCTGAATAAACACTGACTCTGTACGGTAACACAGTTAGTGACCCTTACCCTGTTGAATAAACTCTGACTCTGTACAGTTACACAGTGAGTGACAGATACCCTGCTGAATAAACACTGACTCTGTACGGTTACACAGTGAGTGACCCTTACCCTGCTGAATAAACACTGACTCTGTACGGTTACACAGTGAGTGACCCTTACCCTGCTGAATAAACACTGACTCAGTACGGTTACACAGTGAGTGACCCTTACCCTGCTGAATAAACACTGACTCTGTACAGTTACACAGTGAGTGACCCTTACCCTGCTGAATAAACACTGACTCAGTACGGTTACACACTGAGTGACCCTTACCCTGCTGAATAAACACTGACTCTTTACAGTTACACAGTGAGTGACCATTACCCTGCTGAATAAACACTGACTCAGTACGGTTACACAGTGAGTGACCCTTACCCTGCTGAATAAACACTGACTCTGTACGGTTACACAGTGAGTGACCCTTACCCTGCTGAATAAACACTGACTCAGTACGGTTACACAGTGAGTGACCCTTACCCTGCTTAATAAACACTGACTCTGTACGGTTACACAGTGAGTGACCCATACCCTGCTGAATAAACACTGACTCTGTACAGTTACACAATGAGTGACCCTTACCCTGCTGAATAAACACTGTCTCTGTACGGTAACACAGTGAGTGACCCTTACCCTGCTGAATAAACACTGACACTATACGGTTACACAGTGTGTGCCCCTTACCCTGCTGAATAAACCCTGATTCTGTACGGTTACACAGTCAGTGACCCTTAGCCTGCTGAATAAACCAAGACTATGTATGGTTATACAGTGAGTGACCCTTACGCTGCTGAATAAACAATGACTCTGTACGGTTACACAGTGAGTGACCCTTACCCTGCTGAATAAACCCTGACTCTGTACGGTTACACAGTGAGTGACCCTTACCCTGCTGAATGAACACTGACTCTGTTCGATTACACAGTGAGTGACCCTTACCCTGCTGAATAAACCCTGACTCTGTTCGATTACACAGTGAGTGACCCTTACCCTGCTGAATAAACCCTGACTCTGTACAGTTACACAGTGAGTGACCCTTACCCTGCTGAATAAACACTGATTGTGTACAGTTACACAGTGAGTGACCCTTACCCTGCTGAATAAACAATGACTCTGTACAGTTACACAGTGAGTGACCCTTATCCTGCTGAATACACACTGACTCTGTACGGTTACACAGTGAGTGACCCTTAGGCTGCTGAATAAACAATGACTCTGTTCGATTACACAGTGAGTGACGCTTATCCTGCTGAATAAACACTGACTCTGTACAGTTACACAGTGAGAAACCCCTACCCTGCTGAATAAACCCTGACTCTGTACGGTTACACTGTGAGTGACCCTTACCCTGCTGAATAAACAATAACTCTGTACAGTTACACAGTGAGTGATCCTTACACTGCTGAATAAACCCTGACTCTGTACAGTTACACAGTGAGTGACCCTTACCCTGCTGAATAAACACTGACTCTGTACAGTTACACAGTGAGTAACCTTTATCCTGCTGAATAAACACTGACTCTGTACGGTTACACAGTGAGTGATCCTTACACTGCTGAATAAACACTGACTCTGCACAGTTACACAGTGAGTGACCCTTACCTGCTGAATAAACAATGTCTCTGTACAGTTCCACAGTGAGTGACCCTTACCCTGCTGAATAAACACTGACTCTGTACGGTTACACAGTGAGTGACCCTTACCCTGCTGTATAAACACTGACTCTGTACAGTTACACAGTGAGTGACCCTTACCCTGCTGAATAAACCCTGACTCTGTACAGTTCCACAGTGAGTGACCCTTATCCTGCTGAATCAACACTGACTCTGTACAGTTACACAGTGAGTGACCCTTACCCTGCCGAATAAACAATGACTCTGTAGAGTTACACAGTGAGTGACACTTACCCTGCTGAATAAACACTGACTCTGTACGGTTACACAGTGAGAAACCCTGACCCTGCTGAATAAACAATGACTCTGTACAGTTACACAGTGAGTGACCCTTACCCTGCTGAATAAACACTGACTCTGTACGGTTACACAGTGAGTGACGCTTATCCTGCTGAATAAACACTAACTCTGTACAGTTACACAGTGAGAAACACCTACCCTGCTGAATAAACCCTGACTCTGTACGGTTACACAGTTGGTGACCCTTACCCTGCTGAATAAACAATAACTCTGTACAGTTACACAGTGAGTGATCCTTACACTGCTGAATAAACACTGACTCTGTACAGTTACACAGTGAGTGACCCTTACCCTGCTGAATAAACACTGACTCTGTACAGTTACACAGTGAGTAACCTTTATCCTGCTGAATAAACCCTGACTCTGTACGGTTACACTGTGAGTGACCCTTACCCTGCTGAATAAACAATAACTCTGTACAGTTACACAGTGAGTGATCCTTACACTGCTGAATAAACCCTGACTCTGTACAGTTACACAGTGAGTGACCCTTACCCTGCTGAATAAACACTGACTCTGTACAGTTACACAGTGAGTAACCTTTATCCTGCTGAATAAACACTGACTCTGTACGGTTACACAGTGAGTGATCCTTACACTGCTGAATAAACACTGACTCTGCACAGTTACACAGTGAGTGACCCTTACCTGCTGAATAAACAATGTCTCTGTACAGTTCCACAGTGAGTGACCCTTACCCTGCTGAATAAACACTGACTCTGTACGGTTACACAGTGAGTGACCCTTACCCTGCTGAATAAACACTGACTCTATACAGTTACACAGTGAGTGACCCTTACCCTGCTGAATAAACCCTGACTCTGTACAGTTCCACAGTGAGTGACCCTTACCCTGCCGAATAAACAATGACTCTGTAGAGTTACACAGTGAGTGACACTTACCCTGCTGAATAAACACTGACTCTGTACGGTTACACAGTGAGAAACCCTGACCCTGCTGAATAAACAATGACTCTGTACAGTTACACAGTGAGTGACCCTTACCCTGCTGAATAAACACTGACTCTGTACGGTTACACAGTGAGTGACGCTTATCCTGCTGAATAAACACTAACTCTGTACAGTTACACAGTGAGAAACACCTACCCTGCTGAATAAACCCTGACTCTGTACGGTTACACAGTTGGTGACCCTTACCCGGCTGAATAAACAATAACTCTGTACAGTTACACAGTGAGTGATCCTTACACTGCTGAATAAACCCTGACTCTGTACAGTTACACAGTGAGTGACCCTTACCCTGCTGAATAAACACTGACTCTGTACAGTTACACAGTGAGTAACCTTTATCCTGCTGAATAAACACTGACTCTGTACGGTTACTCAGTGAGTGACCCTTACCCTGCTGAATAAACACTGACTCTGTACAGTTACACAGTGAGTGACCCTTACCTGCTGAATAAACAATGTCTCTGTACATTTCCACAGTGAGTGACCCTTACCCTGCTGAATAAACACTGACTCTGTACGGTTACACAGTGAGTGACCCTTACCCTGCTGAATAAACACTGACTCTGTACAGTTACACAGTGAGTGACCCTTACCCTGCTGAATAAACCCTGACTCTGTACAGTTACACAGTGAGTGACCCTTATCCTGCTGAATAAACACTGACTTTGTACGTTTACACAGTGAGTGACCCTTACCCGGCTGAATAAACCCTGACTCTGTACGGTTACACAGTTGGTGACCCTTACCCTGTTGAATAAACTCTGACTCTGTACAGTTACACAGTGAGTGACACATACCCTGCTGAATAAACACTGACTCTGTATGGTTACACACTGAGTGACCCTTACCCTGCTGAATAAACACTGACTCAGTACGGTTACACAGTGAGTGACCCTTACCCTGCTGAATAAACACTGACTCTGTACGGTTACTCAGTGAGTGACCCTTACCCTGCTGAATAAACACTGACTCTGTACAGTTACACAGTGAGTGACCTTTACCCTGCTGAATAAACACTGACTCTGTACAGTTACACAGTGAGTGACCCTTACCCTGCTGAATAAACACTGACTCTGTACGGTAACACAGTTAGTGACCCTTACCCTGTTGAATAAACTCTGACTCTGTACAGTTACACAGTGAGTGACAGATACCCTGCTGAATAAACAATAACTCTGTACAGTTACACAGTGAGTGATCCTTACACTGCTGAATAAACCCTGACTCTGTACAGTTACACAGTGAGTGACCCTTACCCTGCTGACTAAACACTGACTCTGTACAGTTACACAGTGAGTAACCTTTATCCTGCTGAATAAACACTGACTCTGTACGGTTACACAGTGAGTGATCCTTACCCTGCTGAATAAACACTGACTCTGCACAGTTACACAGTGAGTGACCCTTACCTGCTGAATAAACAATGTCTCTGTACAGTTACACAGTGAGTGACCCTTACCCTGCTGAATAAACACTGACTCTGTACGGTTACACAGTGAGAAACCCTGACCCTGCTGAATAAACACTGACTCTGTACGGTTACACAGTGAGAAACCCTGACCCTGCTGAATAAACAATGACTCTGTACAGTTACACAGTGAGTGACCCTTACCCTGCTGACTAAACACTGACTCTGTACAGTTACACAGTGAGTAACCTTTATCCTGCTGAATAAACACTGACTCTGTACGGTTACACAGTGAGTGATCCTTACACTGCTGAATAAACACTGACACTGCACAGTTACACAGTGAGTGACCCTTACCTGCTGAATAAACAATGTCTCTGTACAGTTACACAGTGAGTGACCCTTACCCTGCTGAATAAACACTGACTCTGTACGGTTACACAGTGAGAAACCCTGACCCTGCTGAATAAACACTGACTCTGTACGGTTACACAGTGAGTGACCCTTACCCTGCTGAATAAACACTGACTCTGTACGGTTACACAGTGAGAAACCCTGACCCTGCTGAATAAACAATGACTCTGTACAGTTACACAGTGAGTGACCCTTACCCTGTTGAATAAACTCTGACTCTGTACAGTTACACAGTGAGTGACAGATACCCTGCTGAATAAACACTGACTCTGTACGGTTACTCAGTGAGTCACCCTTACCCTGCTGAATAAACACTGACTCTGTACGGTTACACAGTGAGTGACCCTTACCCTGCTGAATAAACACTGACTCAGTACGGTTACACAGTTGGTGACCCTTACCCTGCTGAATAAACACTGACTCTGTACGGTTACACAGTGAGTGACCCTTACCCTGCTGAATAAACACTGACTCAGTACGGTTACACACTGAGTGACCCTTACCCTGCTGAATAAACACTGACTCTGTACAGTTACACAGTGAGTGACCCTTACCCTGCTGAATAAACACTGACTCTGTACGGTTACTCAGTGAGTGACCCTTACCCTGCTGAATAAACACTGACTCTGTACAGTTACACAATGAGTGACCCTTACCCTGCTGATTAAACACTGACTCTGTACGGTAACACAGTGAGTGACCCTTACCCTGCTGAATAAACACTGACTCTGTACGGTTACACAGTGTGTGCCCCTTACCCTGCTGAATAAACCCTGACTCTGTACGGTTACACAGTCAGTGACCCTTAGCCTGCTGAATAAACCAAGACTATGTATGGTTGTACAGTGAGTGACCCTTACGCTGCTGAATAAACAATGACTCTGTACGGTTACACAGTGAGTGACCCTTACGCTGCTGAATAAACAATGACTCTGTACGGTTACACAGTGAGTGACCCTTACCCTGCTGAATAAACACTGACTCTGTACGGTCACACAGTGAGTGACCCTTACCCTGCTGAATAAACACTGACTCTGTTCGATTACACAGTGAGTGACCCTTACCCTACTGAATAAACACTGATTGTGTACAGTTACACAGTGAGTGACCCTTACCCTGCTGAATAAACAATGACTCTGTACAGTTACACAGTGAGTGACCCTTATCCTGCTGAATGCACACTGACTCTGTACGGTTACACAGTGAGTGATCCTTACACTGCTGAATAAACCCTGACTCTGTACAGTTACACAGTGAGTGACCCTTACCCTGCTGACTAAACACTGACTCTGTACAGTTACACAGTGAGTACCCTTTATCCTGCTGAATAAACACTGACTCTGTACGGTTACACAGTGAGTGATCCTTACACTGCTGAATAAACAATAACTCTGTACAGTTACACAGTGAGTGATCCTTACACTGCTGAATAAACCCTGACTCTGTACAGTTACACAGTGAGTGACCCTTACCCTGCTGAATAAACACTGACTCTCTACAGTTACACAGTGAGTCACCTTTATCCTGCTGAATAAACACTGACTCTGTACGGTTACACAGTGAGTGATCCTTACACTGCTGAATAAACACTGACTCTGGACAGTTACACAGTGAGTGACCCTTACCTGCTGAATTAACAATGTCTCTGTACAGTTCCACAGTGAGTGACCCTTACCCTGTTGAATAAACTCTGACTCTGTACAGTTACACAGTGAGTGACAGATACCCTGCTGAATAAACACTGACTCTGTACGGTTACACAGTGAGTGACCCTTACCCTGCTGAATAAACACTGACTCTGTACGGTTACACAGTGAGTGACCCTTACCCTGCTGAATAAACACTGACTCAGTACGGTTACACAGTGAGTGACCCTTACCCTGCTGAATAAACACTGACTCTGTACGGTTACACAGTGAGTGACCCTTACCCTGCTGAATAAACACTGACTCAGTACGGTTACACAATGAGTGACCCTTACCCTGCTGAATAAACACTGACTCTTTACAGTTACACAGTGAGTGACCCTTACCCTGCTGAATAAACACTGACTCTGTACGGTTACACAGTGAGTGACCCTTACCCTGCTGAATAAACACTGACACTGTACAGTTACACAGTGAGTGACCCTTACCGTGCTGAATAAACCCTGACTCTGTACGGTAACACAGTGAGTGACACTTACCCTGCTGAATAAACACTGTCTCTGTACGGTAACACAGTGAGTGACCCTTACCCTGCTGAATAAACCCTGACTCTGTACGGTTACACAGTGTGTGCCCCTTACCCTGCTGAATAAACCCTGACTCTGTACGGTTACACAGTCAGTGACCCTTGGCCTGCTGAATAAACCAAGACTATGTATGGTTATACAGTGAGTGACCCTTACGCTGCTGAATAAACAATGACTCTGTACGGTTACACAGTGAGTGACCCTTACGCTGCTGAATAAACACTGACTCTGTGCAGTTACACAGTGAGTGACCCTTACCCTGCTGAATAAACACTGACTCTGTACGGTTACACAGTGAGTGTCCCTTACCCTGGTGAATAAACACTGACTCTGTTCGGTTACACAGTGAGTGACCCTAACCCTGCTGAATAAACACTGACTCCATACGGTTACACAGTAAGTGACGCTTACCCTGCTGAATAAACACTGACACTGTGCGATTACACAGTGAGTGACCCTTACCCTGCTGAATAAACACTGACTCTGTACGGTTACACAGTGAGTGATCCTTACGCTGCTGAATAAACCCTGAGTCTGTTCGGTTACACAGTGAGTGACCCTTACCCTGCTGAATAAACCCTGACTCTGTGCAGTTACACAGTGAGTGACCCTTTCCCTGCTGAATAAACACTGACTCTGTACGGTTACACAGTGAGTGACCCTTACCCTGCTGAATAAACACTGACTCTGTACGGTTACACAGTGAGTGACCCTTACCCTGCTGAATAAACACTGACTCTGTACAGTTACACAGTCAGTGACCCTTCGCCTGCTGAATAAACCAAGACTATGTATGGTTATACAGTGAGTGACCCTTACGCTGCTGAATAAACAATGACTCTGTGCAGTTACAACGTGAGTGAACCTTACCCTGCTGAATAAACACTGACTCTGTACGGTTTCACAGTGAGTGACCCTTACCCTGCTGAATAAACACTGACACTGTACGGTTACACAGTGAGTGACCCTTACCCTGCTGAATAAACCTTGACTCTGTTCGGTTACACAGTGAGTGACCCTTACCCTGCTGAATAAACACTGACTCTGTACAGTTACACAGTGAGTGACCCTTACCCTGCTGAATAAACACTGACTCTGTACAGTTACACAGTGAGTAACCTGTATCCTGCTGAATAAACACTGACTCTGTACGGTTACACAGTGAGTGACCCTTACCTGCTGAATAAACAATGTCTCTGTACATTTCCACAGTGAGTGACCCTTACCCTGCTGAATAAACACTGAGTCTGCACGGTTACACAGTGAGTGACCCTTACCCTGTTGAATAAACTCTGACTCTGTACAGTTACACAGTGAGTGACAGATACCCTGCTGAATAAACACTGACTCTGTACGGTTACACAGTGAGTGACCCTTACCCTGCTGAATAAACACTGACTCTGTACGGTTACATAGTGAGTGACCCTTACCCTGCTGAATAAACACTGACTCAGTACGGTTACACAGTTGGTGACCCTTACCCTGCTGAATAAACACTGAATCTGTACGGTTACACAGTGAGTGACCCTTACCCTGCTGAATAAACACTGACTCAGTACGGTTACACACTGAGTGACCCTTACCCTGCTGAATAAACACTGACTCTGTACAGTTACACAGTGAGTGACCCTTACCCTGCTGAATAAACACTGACTCTGTACGGTTACTCAGTGAGTGACCCTTACCCTGCTGAATAAACACTGACTCTGTACAGTTACACAATGAGTGACCCTTACCCTGCTGAATAAACACTGACTCTGTACGGTAACACAGTGAGTGACCCTTACCCTGCTGAATAAACACTGACTCTGTACGGTTACACAGTGTGTGCCCCTTACCCTGCTGAATAAACCCTGACTCTGTACGGTTACACAGTCAGTGACCCTTAGCCTGCTGAATAAACCAAGACTATGTATGGTTATACAGTGAGTGACCCTTACGCTGCTGAATAAACAATGACTCTGCACGGTTACACAGTGAGTGACCCTTACGCTCATGAATAAACAATGACTCTGTACGGTTACACAGTGAGTGACCCTTACCCTGCTGAATAAACACTGACTCTGTTCGATTACACAGTGAGTGACCCTTACCCTACTGAATAAACACTGATTGTGTACAGTTACACAGTGAGTGACCCTTACCCTGCTGAATAAACAATGACTCTGTACAGTTACACAGTGAGTGACCCTTATCCTGCTGAATGCACACTGACTCTGTACGGTTACACAGTGAGTGATCCTTACACTGCTGAATAAACCCTGACTCTGTACAGTTACACAGTGAGTGACCCTTACCCTGCTGACTAAACACTGACTCTGTACAGTTACACAGTGAGTAACCTTTATACTGCTGAATAAACACTGACTCTGTACGGTTACACAGTGAGTGATCCTTACACTGCTGAATAAACAATAACTCTGTACAGTTACACAGTGAGTGATCCTTACACTGCTGAATAAACCCTGACTCTGTACAGTTACACAGTGAGTGACCCTTACCCTGCTGAATAAACACTGACTCTCTACAGTTACACAGTGAGTCACCTTTATCCTGCTGAATAAACACTGACTCTGTACGGTTACACAGTGAGTGATCCTTACACTGCTGAATAAACACTGACTCTGGACAGTTACACAGTGAGTGACCCTTACCTGCTGAATTAACAATGTCTCTGTACAGTTCCACAGTGAGTGACCCTTACCCTGTTGAATAAACTCTGACTCTGTACAGTTACACAGTGAGTGACAGATACCCTGCTGAATAAACACTGACTCTGTACGGTTACACAGTGAGTGACCCTTACCCTGCTGAATAAACACTGACTCTGTACGGTTACACAGTGAGTGACCCTTACCCTGCTGAATAAACACTGACTCAGTACGGTTACACAGTGAGTGACCCTTACCCTGCTGAATAAACACTGACTCTGTACGGTTACACAGTGAGTGACCCTTACCCTGCTGAATAAACACTGACTCAGTACGGTTACACAATGAGTGACCCTTACCCTGCTGAATAAACACTGACTCTTTACAGTTACACAGTGAGTGACCCTTACCCTGCTGAATAAACACTGACTCTGTACGGTTACACAGTGAGTGACCCTTACCCTGCTGAATAAACACTGACTCTGTACAGTTACACAGTGAGTGACCCTTACCGTGCTGAATAAACCCTGACTCTGTACGGTAACACAGTGAGTGACACTTACCCTGCTGAATAAACACTGTCTGTGTACGGTAACACAGTGAGTGACCCTTACCCTGCTGAATAAACCAAGACTATGCATGGTTATACAGTGAGTGACCCTTACGCTGCTGAATAAACAATGACTCTGTACGGTTACACAGTGAGTGACCCTTACGCTGCTGAATAAACACTGACTCTGTGCAGTTACACAGTGAGTGACCCTTACCATGCTGAATAAACACTGACTCTGTACGGTTACACAGTGAGTGTCCCTTACCCTGGTGAATAAACACTGACTCTGTTCGGTTACACAGTGAGTGACCCTAACCCTGCTGAATAAACACTGACTCCATACGGTTACACAGTAAGTGACGCTTACCCTGCTGAATAAACACTGACACTGTGCGATTACACAGTGAGTGACCCTTACCCTGCTGAATAAACACTGACTCTGTACGGTTACACAGTGAGTGATCCTTACGCTGCTGAATAAACCCTGAGTCTGTTCGGTTACACAGTGAGTGACCCTTACCCTGCTGAATAAACACTGACTCTGTACAGTTACACAGTGAGTGACCCTTACCCTGCTGAATAAACACTGACTCTGTACGGTTACACAGTGAGTGACCCTTACCCTGCTGAATAAACCCTGACTCTGTGCAGTTACACAGTGAGTGACCCTTTCCCTGCTGAATAAACACTGACTCTGTACAGTTACACAGTCAGTGACCCTTTCCCTGCTGAATAAACACTGACTCTGTACGGTTACACAGTGAGTGACCCTTACCCTGCTGAATAAACACTGACTCTGTACAGTTACACAGTGAGTGACCCTTACGCTGCTGAATAAAAAATGACTCTGTACGGTTACACAGTCAGTGACCCTTACGCTGCTGAATAAACACTGACTCTGTGCAGTTACAACGTGAGTGAACCTTACCCTGCTGAATAAACACTGACTCTGTACGGTTACACAGTGAGTGCCCCTTACCCTGCTGAATAAACCCTGACTCTGTTCGGTTACACAGTGAGTGACCCTTACCCTGCTGAATAAACACTGACTCTGTACGGTTTCACAGTGAGTGACCCTTACCCTGCTGAATAAACACTGACACTGTACGGTTACACAGTGAGTGACCCTTACCCTGCTGAATAAACACTGACTCTGTACAGTTACACAGTGAGTGACCCTTACCCTGCTGAATAAACACTGACTCTGTACGGTTACACAGTGAGTGACCCTTACCCTGCTGAATAAACACTGACTCTGTACGGTTACACAGTGAGTGACCCTTACCCTGCTGAATAAACACTGACTCTGTACGGTTACACAGTGAGTGACCCTTACCCTGCTGAATAAACCTTGACTCTGTTCGGTTACACAGTGAGTGACCCTTACCCTGCTGAATAAACATGGACTCTGTACGGTAACACAGTGAGTGACCCTTACCCTGCTGAATAAACACTGACTCTGTACAGTTACACAGTGAGTGACCCTTACCCTGCTGAATAAACACTGACTCTGTACAGTTACACAGTGAGTGACCCTTACCCTGCTGAATAAACACTGACTCTGTACGGTAACACAGTTAGTGACCCTTACCCTGTTGAATAAACTCTGACTCTGTACAGTTACACAGTGAGTGACAGATACCCTGCTGAATAAACACTGACTCTGTACGGTTACACAGTGAGTGACCCTTACCCTGCTGAATAAACACTGACTCTGTACGGTTACACAGTGAGTGACCCTTACCCTGCTGAATAAACACTGACTCAGTACGGTTACACAGTGAGTGACCCTTACCCTGCTGAATAAACACTGACTCTGTACGGTTACACAGTGAGTGACCGTTACCCTGCTGAATAAACACTGACTCAGTACGGTTACACACTGAGTGACCCTTACCCTGCTGAATAAACACTGACTCTGTACAGTTACACAGTGAGTGACCCTTACCCTGCTGAATAAACAGTGACTCTGTACGGTTACACAGTGAGTGACCCTTACCCTGCTGAATAAACACTGACTCTGTACAGTTACACAGTGAGTGACCCTTACCGTGCTGAATAAACCCTGACTCTGTACGGTAACACAGTGAGTGACCCTTACCCTGCTGAATAAACACGGTCTCTGTACGGTAACACAGTGAGTGACCCTTACCCTGCTGAATAAACACTGACTCTATACGGTTACACAGTGTGTGCCCCTTAGCCTGCTGAATAAACCCTGACTCTGTACGGTTACACAGTCAGTGACCCTTAACCTGCTGAATAAACCAAGACTATGTATGGTTATACAGTGAGTGACCCTTACGCTGCTGAATAAACAATCACTCTGTACGGTTACACAGTGAGTGACCCTTACGCTGCTGAATAAACACTGACTCTGTGCAGTTACACAGTGAGTGACCCTTACCCTGCTGAATAAACACTGACTCTGTACGGTTACACAGTGAGTGCCCCTTACTCTGGTGAATAAACCCTGACTCTGTTCGGTTACACAGTGAGTGACCCTTACCCTGCTGAATAAACACTGACTCTGTACGGTTACACAGTGAGTGATCCTTACGCTGCTGAATAAACCCTGAGTCTGTTCGGTTACACAGTGAGTGACCCTTACCCTGCTGAATAAACCCTGACTCTGTGCAGTTACACAGTGAGTGACCCTTTCCCTGCTGAATAAACACTGACTCTGTACGGTTACACAGTGAGTGACCCTTACCCTGCTGAATAAACACTGACTCTGTCCAGTTACACAGTGAGTGACCCTTACCCTGCTGAATAAACACTGACTCTGTACAGTTACACAGTGAGTAACCTTTATCCTGCTGAATAAACACTGACTCTGTACGGTTACACAGTGAGTGATCCTTACCCTGCTGAATAAACACTGACTCTTTACGGTTACACAGTGAGTGACCCTTACCGTGCTGAATAAACACTGACACTGTGCGATTACACAGTGAGTGACCCTTACCCTGCTGAATAAACACTGACTCTGTACGGTTACACAGTGAGTGACCCTTACCCTGCTGAATAAACACTGACTCTGTGCAGTTACACAGTGAGTGACCCTTTCCCTGCTGAATAAACACTGACTCTGTACGGTTACACAGTGAGTGACCCTTACCCTGCTGAATAAACACTGACTCTGTACGGTTACACAGTGAGTGACCGTTACCCTGCTAAATAAAAACTGACTCTGTACGGTTACACAGTGAGTGACCCTTACCCTGCTGAATAAACACTGACTCTGTACGGTTACACAGTGAGTGACCCTTACCCTGCTGAATAAACACTGACTCTGTACAGTTACACAGTGAGTGACCCTTACCCTGCTGAATAAACACCGACTCTGTACGGTTACACAGTGAGTGACCCTTACCCTGCTGAATAAACCCTGACTCTGTACGGTTTCACAGTGAGTGACCCTTACCCTGCTGAATAAACACTGACTCTGAACAGTTACACAGTCAGTGACCCTTAGCCTGCTGAATAAACCAAGACTATGTATGGTTATACAGTGAGTGACCCTTACGCTGCTGAATAAACAATGACTCTGTACGGTTACACAGTCAGTGACCCTTACGCTGCTGAATAAACACTGACTCTGTGCAGTTACAACGTGAGTGAACCTTACCCTGCTGAATAAACACTGACTCTGTACAGTTACACAGGGAGTGACGTTTACCCTGCTGAATAAACACTGACTCTGTACGGTTACACAGTGAGTGCCCCTTACCCTGCTGAATAAACACTGAGTCTGTTCGGTTACACAGTGAGTGACCCTTACCCTGCTGAATCAACCCTGACTCTGTACGGTTACACAGTGAGTGACCCTTACCCTGCTGAATAAACAGTGACTCTGTACGGTTACACAGTGAGTGACCCTTACCCTGCTGAATAAACAGTGACTCTGTATGGTTACACAGTGAGTGACCCTTACCCTGCAGAATAAACCCTGACTCTGTTCGGTTACACAGTGAGTGACCCTTACCCTGCTGAATAAACAGTGACTCTGTACGGTTACACAGTGAGTGACCCTTACCCTGCTGAATAAACCCTGACTCTGTACGGTTACACAGTGAGTGACCCTTACCCTGCTGAATAAACACTGACTCTGTACGGTTACACAGTGGGTGACCCTTACCCTGCTGAATAAACACTGACTCTGTACAGTTACACAGTGAGTGACCCTTACCGTGCTGAATAAACCCTGACTGTATGGTAACACAGTGAGTGACCCTTACCCTGCTGAATAAACACTGTCTCTGTACGGTAACACAGTGAGTGACCCTTACCCTGCTGAATAAACACTGACTCTATACGGTTACACAGTGTGTGCCCCTTACCCTGCTGAATAAACCCTGACTCTGTACGGTTACACAGTCAGTGACCCTTAACCTGCTGAATAAACCAAGACTATGTATGGTTATACAGTGAGTGACCCTTACGCTGCTGAATAAACAATGACTCTGTACGGTTACACTGTGAGTGACCCTTACCCTGCTGAATAAACATTGACTCTGTACGGTTACACAGTGAGTGCCCCTTACCCTGGTGAATAAACCCTGACTCTGTTCGGTTACACAGTGAGTGACCCTTACCCTGCTGAATAAACACTGACTCTGTACGGTTACACAGTGAGTGATCCTTACGCTGCTGAATAAACCCTGAGTCTGTTCGGTTACACAGTGAGTGACCCTTACCCTGCTGAATAAACCCTGACTCTGTACGGTTACACAGTGAGTGACCCTGACCCTGCTGAATAAACAATGACTCTGTACGGTTACACAGTGAGTGACTCTTAGCCTGCTGAATAAACCGTGAATCTGTTCGGTAACACAGTGAGTGACCCTTACCCTGCTGAATAAACACTGACACTGTGCGATTACACCGAGAGTGACCCTTACCCTGCTGAATAAACAATGACTCTGTACAGTTACACAGTGAGTGACCCTTACCCTGCTGAATAAACACTGACGCTGTACGGTTACACAGTGAGTGACCCTTACCTTGCTGAATAAACCCTGACTCTGTACGGTTACACAGTGAGTGACCCTTACCCTGCTGAATAAACACTGACTCTGTTCGATTACACAGTGAGTGACCCTTATCCTGCTGAATAAACACTGACTCTGTACGGTTACACAGTGAGTGACCCTTACCCTGCTGAATAAACACTGACTCTGTTCGATTACACAGTGAGTGACCCTTACCCTGCTGAATAAACACTGACTGTGTACAGTTACACAGTGAGTGACCCTTACCCTGCTGAATAAACCCTGACTCTGTACAGTTACACAGTGAGTGACCCTTACCCTGCTGAATAAACACTGACTCTGTACAGTTACACAGTGAGTGACCCTTATCCTGCTGAATACACACTGACTCTGTACGGTTACACAGTGAGTGACCCTTACCCTGCTAAATAAACAATAACTCTGTACAGTTACACAGTGAGTGATCCTTACACTGCTGAATAAACCCTGACTCTGTACAGTTACACAGTGAGTGACCCTTACCCTGCTGAATAAACACTGACTCTGTACAGTTACACAGTGAGTAACCTTTATCCTGCTGAATAAACACTGACTCTGTTCGGTTACACAGTGAGTGACCCTTACCCTGCTGAATAAACACTGACTCTATACGGTTACACAGTGAGTGACCCTTACCCTGCTGAATAAACACTGACTCTGTACGGTTACACAGTGAGTGACGCTTACCCTGCTGAATAAACACTGACACTGTGCGATTACACAGTGAGTGACCCTTACCCTGCTGAATAAACACTGACTCTGTACGGTTACACAGTGAGTGATCCTTACGCTGCTGAATAAACCCTGAGTCTGTTCGGTTACACAGTGAGTGACCCTTACCCTGCTGAATAAACCCTGACTCTGTACAGTTACACAGTGAGTGACCCTTGCCCTGCTGAATAAACCCTGACTCTGTGCAGTTACACAGTGAGTGACCCTTACCCTGCTGAATAAACCCTGACTCTGTGCAGTTACACAGTGAGTGACCCTTACCCTGCTGAATAAACCCTGACTCTGTACAGTTACACAGTGAGTGACCCTTACCCTGCTGAATAAACTCTGACTCTGTGCAGTTACACAGTGAGTGACCCTTTCCCTGCTGAATAAACACTGACTCTGTACGGTTACACAGTGAGTGACCCTTACCCTGCTGAATAAACCCTGATTCTGTACGGTTACACAGTGAGTGACCCATACCCTGCTGAATAAACACTGACTCTGGACGGTTACACCGTAAGTGACCCTGACCCTGCTGAATAAATACTGACTCTGTACAGTTACATAGTGAGTGACTCTTACCCTGCTGAATA
Organism: Chiloscyllium punctatum; assembly: GCF_047496795.1. Classification (NCBI taxonomy): domain Eukaryota; kingdom Metazoa; phylum Chordata; class Chondrichthyes; order Orectolobiformes; family Hemiscylliidae; genus Chiloscyllium; species Chiloscyllium punctatum. Next base: position 17,211,829 of record NC_092766.1, read on the forward strand.
AACACTGACTCTGTACGGTTACACAGTGAGTGACCCTTACCCTGCTGAATAAACCCTCACTCTGTACGAATACACAGTGAGTGACCCTTACCCTGCTGAATAAACACTGACTCTGTACGGTTACACAGTGAGTGACCCTTACCCTGCTGAATAAACACTGACTCTGTACGATTACACAGTAAGTGACCCTTACCCTGCTGAATAAACACTGACTCTGTACGGTTACACAGTGAGTGACCCTTACCCTGCTGAATAAACACTGACTCTGTACAGTTACACGGTGAGTGACCCTTACCCTGCTGAATAAACACTGACTCTGTACAGTTACACAGTGAGTGACCCTTACCTTGCTGAATAAACCCTGACTCTGTACGAATACGCAGTGAGTGACCCTTACCCTGCTGAATAAACCCTGACTCTGTACAGTTACACAGTGAGTGACCCTTACCCTGCTGAATAAACACTGACTCTGTACGGTTACACAGTGAGTGACCCTTACCCTGCTGAATAAACACTGACTCTGTACAGTTACACAGTGAGTGACCCTTATCCTGCTGAATAAACAGTTACTCTGTACGGTTACACAGTGGGTGACCCTTACCCTGCTGAATAAACAGTTACTCTGTACGGTTACACAGTGGGTGACCCTTACCCTGCTGAATAAACACTGACTCTGTACGGTTACACAGTGAGTGACCCTTACCCTGCTGAATAAACACTGACTTTGTCGGGTTACACAGTGAGTGACCCTTACCCTGCTGAATAAACACTGACTCTGTACAGTTACACAGTGAGTGACCCTTACCCTGCTGAATAAACCCTGACTCTGTACGGTTACACAGTGAGTGACCCTTACCCTGCTGAATAAACCCTGACTCTGTACGGTTCCACAGTGAGTGACCCTTACCCTGCTGAATAAACCCTGTCTCTGTACGGTTACACAGTGAGTGACCCTTACCCTGCTGAGTAAAGACTGACTCTGTACAGTTACACAGTGAGTGACCCTTACCCTGCTGAATAAACACTGACTCTGTCGGCTTCCACAGTGAGTGACCCTTACCCTGCTGAATAAACACTGACTCTGTAGGCTTCCACAGTGAGTGACCCTTACCTGCTGAATAATCACTTGCTCTGTACGGTAACACAGTGAGTGACCCTTACCCTGTTGAATAAACACGGACTCTGTACGGTTACACAGTGAGTGACCCTTACCCTGCTGAATAAACACTGACTCTGTACAGTTACACAGTGAGTGACCCTTACCGTGCTGAATAAACCCTGACTCTGTACGGTAACACAGTGAGTGACCCTTACCCTGCTGAATAAACACTGTCTCTGTACGGTAACACAGTGAGTGACCCTTACCCTGCTGAATAAATACTGACTCTATACGGTTACACAGTGTGTGCCCCTTACCCTGCTGAATAAACCCTGACTCTGTACGGTTACACAGTGAGTGACCCTTACCCTGCTGAATAAACACTGACTCTGTACGGTTACACAGTGAGTGATCCTTACGCTGCTGAATAAACACTGAGTCTGTACGGTTACACAGTGAGTGATCCTTACGCTGCTGAATAAACACTGAGTCTGTTCGGTTACACAGTGAGTGACCCTTACCCTGCTGAATAAACCCTGACTCTGTACGGTTACACAGTGAGTGACCCTTACCCTGCTGAATAAACACTGACTCTGTTCGATTACACAGTGAGTGACCCTTATCCTACTGAATAAACACTGACTCTGTACGGTTACACAGTGAGTGACCCTTACCCTGCTGAATAAACATGGACTCTGTTCGATTACTCAGTGAGTGACCCTTACCCTGCTGAATAAACACTGACTGTGTACAGTTACACAGTGAGTGACCCTTACCCTGCTGAATAAACCCTGACTCTGTACAGTTACACAGTGAGTGACCCTTACCCTGCTGAATAAACACTGACTCTGTACAGTTACACAGTGAGTGACCCTTATCCTGCTGAATACACACTGACTCTGTACGGTTACACAGTGAGTGACCCTTACCCTGCTGAATAAACAATGACTCTGTTCGATTACACAGTGAGTGACGCTTATCCTGCTGAATAAACCCTGACTCTGTACAGTTACACAGTGAGTGACCCTTACCCTGCTAAATAAACAATAACTCTGTACAGTTACACAGTGAGTGATCCTTACACTGCTGAATAAACCCTGACTCTGTACAGTTACACAGTGAGTGACCCTTACCCTGCTGAATAAACACTCACTCTGTACAGTTACACAGTGAGTAACCTTTATCCTGCTGAATACACACTGACTCTGTTCGGTTACACAGTGAGTGACCCTTACCCTGCTGAATAAACACTGACTCTATACGGTTACACAGTGAGTGACCCTTACCCTGCTAAATAAACACTGACTCTGTACGGTTACACAGTGAGTGACGCTTACCCTGCTGAATAAACACTGACACTGTGCGATTACACAGTGAGTGACCCTTACCCTGCTGAATAAACCCTGACTCTGTACGGTTATACAGTGAGTGACCCTTACCCTGCTGAATAAACACTGACTCTGTACGGTTACACAGTGAGTGATCCTTACGCTGCTGAATAAACCCTGAGTCTGTTCGGTTACACAGTGAGTGACCCTTACCCTGCTGAATAAACCCTGACTCTGTACAGTTACACAGTGAGTACCCCTTACCCTGCTGAATAAACCCTGACTCTGTGCAGTTACACAGTGAGTGAGCCTTACCCTGCTGAATAAACCCTGACTCTGTGCAGTTACACAGTGAGTGACCCTTACCCTGCTGAATAAACCCTGACTCTGTACAGTTACAAAGTGAGTGACCCTTACCCTGCTGAATAAACCCTGACTCTGTGCAGTTACACAGTGAGTGACCCTTACCCTGCTGAATAAACCCTGACTCTGTACGGTTACACAGTGAGTGACCCTTACCCTGCTGAATAAACACTGACTCTGTACGGTTACACAGTGAGTGACCGTTACCCTGCTGAATAAACACTGACTCTGTACAGTTACACAGTCAGTGACCCTTAGCCTGCTGAATAAACCAAGACTATGTATGGTTATACAGTGAGTGACCCTTACGCTGCTGAATAAACAATGACTCTGTACGGTTACACAGTCAGTGACCCTTACGCTGCTGAATAAACACTGACTCTGTGCAGTTACAACGTGAGTGAACCTTACCCTGCTGAATAAACACTGACTCTGTACAGTTACACAGTGAGTGACCCTTACCCTGCTGAATAAACACTGACTCTGTACAGTTACACAGTGAGTGACCCTTACCCTGCTGAATAAACCCTGACTCTGTACAGTTACACAGTGAGTGACCCTTACCCTGCTGAATAAACCCTGACTCTGTACAGTTACACAGTGAGTGACCCTTACCCTGCTGAATAAACCCTGACTCTGTACGGTTACACAGTGAGTGACCCTTACCCTGCTGAATAAACCCTGACTCTGTACAGTTACACAGTGAGTGACCCTTACCCTGCTGAATAAACCCTGACTCTGTACGGTTACACAGTGAGTGACCCTTACCCTACTGAATAAACACTGACACTGTACGGTTACACAGTGAGTGACCCTTACCCTGCTGAATAAACCTTGACTCTGTTCGGTTACACAGTGAGTGACCCTTACCCTGCTGAATAAACATGGACTCTGTACGGTTACACAGTGAGTGACCCTTACCCTACTGTAAATACATTGACTCTGTACGGTTACACAGTGAGTGACCCTTACCCTGCTGAATAAACACTGACTCTGTACAGTTACACAGTGAGTGACCCCTACCCTGCTGAATAAACCCTGACTCTGTACAGTTACACAGTGAGTGACCCTTACCCTGCTGAATAAACAATAACTCTGTACAGTTACACAGTGAGTGACCCTTACCCTGCTGAATAAACAATAACTCTGTACAGTTACACAGTGAGTGACACTTACCCTGCTGAATAAACACTGACTCTGTACAGTTACACAGTGAGTGACCCTTACCCTGCTGAATAAACCCTGACTCTGTCCAGTTACACAGTGAGTGACCCTTACCCTGCTGAATAAACACTGACTCTGTACAGTTACACAGTGAGTAACCTTTATCCTGCTGAATAAACACTGACTCTGTACGGTTACACAGTGAGTGACCCTTACCCTGCTGAATAAAAACTGACTCTGTACGGTTACACAGTGAGTGCCCCTTACCCTGGTGAATAAACCCTGACTCTGTTCGGTTACACAGTGAGTGACCCTTACCCTGCTGAATAAACCCTGACTCTGTGCAGTTACACAGTGAGTGACCCTTTCCCTGCTGAATAAACACTGACTCTGTACGGTTACACAGTGAGTGACCCTTACCCTGCTGAATAAACACTGACTCTGTACGGTTACACAGTGAGTGACACTTACCCTGCTGAATAAACACTGACTCTGAACAGTTACACAGTCAGTGACCCTTAGCCTGCTGAATAAACCAAGACTATGTATGGTTATACAGTGAGTGACCCTTACTCTGCTGAATAAACAATGACTCTGTACGGTTACACAGTCAGTGACCCTTACGCTGCTGAATAAACACTGACTCTGTGCAGTTACAACGTGAGTGAACCTTACCCTGCTGAATAAACACTGACTCTGTACGGTTACACAGTGAGTGACCCTTACCCTGCTGAATAAACCCTGACTGTGTTCGGTTACACAGTGAGTGACCCTTACCCTGCTGAATAATAACTGACTCTGTACGGTTACACAGTGAGTGACCCTTACCCTGCTGAATAAACACTGACACTGTACGGTTACACAGTGAGTGACCCTTACCCTGCTGAATAAACCTTGACTCTGTTCGGTTACACAGTGAGTGACCCTTACCCTGCTGAATAAACACTGACTCTGTACAGTTACACAGTGAGTGACCCTTACCCTGCTGAATAAACACTGACTCTGTACGGTAACACAGTTAGTGACCCTTACCCTGTTGAATAAACTCTGACTCTGTACAGTTACACAGTGAGTGACAGATACCCTGCTGAATAAACACTGACTCTGTACGGTTACACAGTGAGTGACCCTTACCCTGCTGAATAAACACTGACTCTGTACGGTTACACAGTGAGTGACAGATACCCTGCTGAATAAACACTGACTCAGTACAGTTATACAGTGAGTGACCCTTACCCTGCTGAATAAACACTGACTCTGTACGGTTACACAGTGAGTGACCCTTACCCTGCTGAATAAACAATGACTCAGTACGGTTACACACTGAGTGACCCTTACCCTGCTGAATAAACACTGACTCTGTACAGTTACACAGTGAGTGACCCTTACCCTGCTGAATAAACAGTGACTCTGTACGGTTACACAGTGAGTGACCCTTACCCTGCTGAATAAACACTGACTCTGTACAGTTACACAGTGAGTGACCCTTACCGTGCTGAATAAACCCTGACTCTGTACGGTAACACAGTGAGTGACCCTTACCCTGCTGAATAAACACTGTCTCTGTACGGTAATACAGTGAGTGACCCTTACCCTGCTGAATAAACACTGACTCTATACGGTTACACAGTGTGTGCCCCTTACCCTGCTGAATAAACCCTGACTCTGTACGGTTACACAGTCAGTGACCCTTAACCTGCTGAATAAACCAAGACTATGTATGGTTATACAGTGAGTGACCCTTACGCTGCTGAATAAACAATGACTCTGTACGGTTACACAGTGAGTGACCCTTACGCTGCTGAATAAACACTGACTCTGTGCAGTTACACAGTGAGTGACCCTTACCCTGCTGAATAAACACTGACTCTGTACGGTTACACAGTGAGTGACCCTTCCCCTGCTGAATAAACACTGACTCTGTTCGGTTACACAGTGAGTGACCCTTACCCTGCTGAATAAACACTGACTCTGTACGGTTACACAGTGAGTGATCCTTACGCTGCTGAATAAACCCTGAGTCTGTTCGGTTACACAGTGAGTGAACCTTACCCTGCTGAATAAACCCTTATTCTGTACGGTTACACAGTGGGTGACCCTTACCCTGCTGAATAAACACTGACTCTGTACGGTTACACAGTGAGTGACCCTTACCCTGCTGAATAAACACTGACTCTGCACGGTTACACAGTGAGTGACCCTTACCCTGCTGAATAAACACTGACTCTGTACGGTTACACAGTGAGTGACCCTTACCCTGCTGAATAAACCCTGACTCTGTACGGTTACACAGTGAGTGACCCTTACCCTGCTGAATAAACACTGACTCTGTACGGTTACACAGTGAGTGAACCTTATCCTGCTGAATAAACCCAGACTCTGTACGGTTACACAGTGAGTGACCCTTACCCTGCTGAATAAACCCTGACTCTGTACAGTTATACAGTGAGTGACCCTTACCCTGCTGAATAAACACTGACTCTGTACGGTTACACAGTGAGTGACCCTTACCCTGCTGAATAAACCCTGATTCTGTACGGTTACACAGTGAGTGACCCATACCCTGCTGAATAAACACTGACTCTGGACGGTTACACCGTAAGTGACCCTGACCCTGCTGAATAAATACTGACTCTGTACAGTTACATAGTGAGTGACTCTTACCCTGCTGAATAAACACTGACTCTGTACGGTTACACAGTGAGTGACCCTTACCCTGCTGAATAAACCCTGACTCTGTACGAATACACAGTGAGTGACCCTTACCCTGCTGAATAAACACTGACTCTGTACGGTTACACAGTGAGTGACCCTTACCCTGCTGAATAAACACGGACTCTGTACGGTTACACCGTAAGTGACCCTTACCCTGCTGAATAAACACTGACTCTGTACGATTAAACAGTAAGTGACCCTTACCCTGCTGAATAAACACTGACTCTGTACGGTTACACAGTGACTGACCCTTACCCTGCTGAATAAACACTGACTCTGTACAGTTACACGGTGAATGACCCTTACCCTGCTGAATAAACACTGACTCTGTACAGTTACACAGTGAGTGACCCTTACCTTGCTGAATAAACCCTGACTCTGTACGAATACACAGTGAGTGACCCTTACCCTGCTGAATAAACACTGACTCTGTACAGTTACACAGTGAGTGACCCTTACCCTGCTGAATAAACACTGACTCTGTACAGGTATACAGTGAGTGACCCTTACCCTGCTGAATAAACAGTTACTCTGTACGGTTACACAGTGGGTGACCCTTACCCTGCTGAATAAACAGTTACTCTGTACGGTTACACAGTGGGTGACCCTTACCCTGCTGAATAAACACTGACTCTGTACGGTTACACACTGAGTGACCCTTACCCTGCTGAATAAACCCTGACCCTGTACAGTTACACAGTGAGTGACCCTTACCCTGCTGAATAAACACTGACTTTGTCGGGTTACACAGTGAGTGACCCTTACCCTGCTGAATAAACACTGACTCTGTACAGTTACACAGTGAGTGACCCTTACCCTGCTGAATAAACCCTGACTCTGTACGGTTACACAGTGAGTGACCCTTACCCTGCTGAATAAACCCTGACTCTGTACGGTTCCACAGTGAGTGACCCTTACCCTGCTGAATAAACCCTGTCTCTGTACGGTTACACAGTGAGTGACCCTTACCCTGCTGAGTAAAGACTGACTCTGTACAGTTACACAGTGAGTGACCCTTACCCTGCTGAATAAACACTGACTCTGTCGGCTTCCACAGTGAGTGACCCTTACCCTGCTGAATAAACACTGACTCTGTAGGCTTCCACAGTGAGTGACCCTTACCTGCTGAATAATCACTTACTCTGTACGGTTACACAGTGAGTGACCCTTACCCTGTTGAATAAACACGGACTCTGTACGGTTACACAGAGAGTGACCCATACTCTGCTGAATAAACACTGACTCTGTACGTTTACAATGTGAGTGACCCTTATCCTGCTGAATAAACACTGACTCTGTATGGTTACACAGTGAGTGACCCTTACCCTGCCGAATAAACACTGACTCTGTACGGTTACACAATGAGTAACCCTTTCCCTGCTGAATAAACACTGACTCTGTACGGTTACACAGTGAGTGACCCTTATCCTGCTGAATAAACACTGACTCTGTATGGTTACACAGTGAGTGACCCTTACCCTGCCGAATAAACACTGACTCTGTACGGTTACACAGTGAGTGACACTTACCCTGCCGAATAAACACTGACTCTGTACAGTTCCACAGTGAGTGACCCTTACCCTGCTGAATAAACCCTGACTCTGTACGGTTACACAGTGAGTGACCCTTACCCTGCTGAATAAACACTGACTCTGTAAGGTTAGACAGTGAGTGACCCTTACCCTGCTGAATAAACCCTGACTCTGTACGGTTACACAGTGAGTGACCCTTACCCTGCTGAATAAACACTGACTCTGTACAGTCACACAGTGAGTGACCCTTACCCTGCTGAATAAACCCTGACTCTGAACAGTTATACAGTGAGTGACCCTTACCCTGCTGAATAAACACTGACTCTGTACGGTTACACAGTGAGTGACCCTTACCCTGCTGAATAAACCCTGATTCTGTACGGTTACACAGTGAGTGACCCATACCCTGCTGAATAAACACTGACTCTGTACGGTTACACCGTAAGTGACCCTGACCCTGCTGAATAAACCCTGACTCTGTACAGTTACATAGTGAGTGACACTTACCCTGCTGAATAAACACTGACTCTGTACGGTTACACAGTGAGTGACCCTTACCCGGCTGAAAAAACCCTGACTCTGTACGAATACACAGTGAGTGACCCTTACCCTGCTGAATAAACACTGACTCTGTACGGTTACACAGTGAGTGACCCTTACCCTGCTGAATAAACACTGACTCTGTACAGTTACACAGTGAGTGACCCTTACTCTGCTGAATAAACACTGACTCTGTGTAGTTACATAGTGAGTGACCCTTACCCTGCTGAATAAACCCTGACTCTGTACGAATACACAGTGAGTGACCCTTACCCTGCTGAATAAACACTGACTCTGTACAGTTACACAGTGAGTGATCCTTACCCTGCTGAATAAACACTGACTCTGTACAGTTATACAGTGAGTGACCCTTACCCTGCTGAATAAACAGTTACTCTGTACGGTTACACAGTGGGTGACCCTTACCCTGCTGAATAAACACTGACTCTGTACGGTTACACAGTGAGTGACCCTTACCGTGCTGAATAAACACTGACTCTGTACAGTTACACAGTGAGTGACCCTTACCCTGCTGAATAAACACTGACTCTGTACAGTTCCACAGTGAGTGACCCTTACCCTGCTGAATAAACACTGACTATGTACAGTTACACAGTGAGTGACCCTTACCCTGCTGAATAAACACTGACTATGTACAGTTACACAGTGAGTGACCCTTACCCTGCTGAATAAACACTGATCCTGTACAGTTACACAGTGAGTGACCCTTACCCTGCTGAATAAACACTGACTGTGTACGGTTACACAGTGAGTGATCCTTACCCTGCTGAATAAACACTGACTCTGTACGGTTACACAGTGAGTGACCCTTACCCTGCTGAATAAACCCTGACTCTGTACGGTTACACAGTGAGTGACCCTTACCCTGCTGAATAAACACTGACTCTGTACGGTTACACAGTGAGTGACCCTTACCCTGCTGAATAAACACTGACTCTGTACGGTTACACAGTGAGTGACCCTTACCCTGCTGAATAAACCCTGACTCTGTACGGTTACACAGTGAGTGACCCTTACCCTGCTGAATAAACACTGACTCTGTACGGTTACACAGTGAGTGACCCTTACCCTGCTGAATAAACACTGACTCTGTACAGTTACACGGTGAGTGACCCTTACCCTGCTGAATAAACACTGACTCTGTACAGTTACACAGTGAGTGACCCTTACCCTGCTGAATAAACACTGACTCTGTACAGTTATACAGTGAGTGACCCTTACCCTGCTGAATAAACAGTTACTCTGTACGGTTACACAGTGGGTGACCCTTACCCTGCTGAATAAACACTGACTCTGTATGGTTACACAGTGAGTGACCCTTACCCTGCCGAATAAACACTGACTCTGTACAGTTCCACAGTGAGTGACCCTTACCCTGCTGAATAAACCCTGACTCTGTACGGTTACACAGTGAGTGACCCTTACCCTGCTGAATAAATACTGACTCTGTACAGTCACACAGTGAGTGACCCTTACCCTGCCGAATAAACACTGACTCTGTATGGTTACACAGTGAGTGACCCTTACCCTGCCGAATAAACACTGACTCTGTACGGTTACACAGTGAGTGAACCTTACCCTGCTGAATAAACCCTGACTCTGTACAGTTATACAGTGAGTGACCCTTACCCTGCTGAATAAACACTGACTCTGTACGGTTACACAGTGAGTGACCCTTACCCTGCTGAATAAACCCTGATTCTGTACGGTTACACAGTGAGTGACCCATACCCTGCTGAATAAACACTGACTCTGTACGGTTACACCGTAAGTGACCCTGACCCTGCTGAATAAACCCTGACTCTGTACAGTTACATAGTGAGTGACTCTTACCCTGCTGAATAAACACTGACTCTGTACGGTTACACAGTGAGTGACCCTTACCCGGCTGAATAAACCCTGACTCTGTACGAATACACAGTGAGTGACCCTTACCCTGCTGAATAAACACTGACTCTGTACGGTTACACAGTGAGTGACCCTTACCCTGCTGAATAAACACTGACTCTGTACAGTTACACAGTGAGTGACCCTTACTCTGCTGAATAAACACTGACTCTGTGTAGTTACATAGTGAGTGACCCTTACCCTGCTGAATAAACCCTGACTCTGTACGAATACACAGTGAGAGACCCTTACCCTGCTGAATAAACACTGACTCTGTACAGTTACACAGTGAGTGATCCTTACCCTGCTGAATAAACACTGACTCTGTACAGTTATACAGTGAGTGACCCTTACCCTGCTGAATAAACAGTTACTCTGTACGGTTACACAGTGGGTGACCCTTACCCTGCTGAATAAACACTGACTCTGTACGGTTACACAGTGAGTGACCCTTACCGTGCTGAATAAACACTGACTCTGTACAGTTACACAGTGAGTGACCCTTACCCTGCCGAATAAACACTGACTCTGTACAGTTCCACAGTGAGTGACCCTTACCCTGCTGAATAAACACTGACTATGTACAGTTACACAGTGAGTGACCCTTACCCTGCTGAATAAACACTGACTATGTACAGTTACACAGTGAGTGACCCTTACCCTGCTGAATAAACACTGATCCTGTACAGTTACACAGTGAGTGACCCTTACCCTGCTGAATAAACACTGACTGTGTACGGTTACACAGTGAGTGATCCTTACCCTGCTGAATAAACACTGACTCTGTACGGTTACACAGTGAGTGACCCTTACCCTGCTGAATAAACCCTGACTCTGTACGGTTACACAGTGAGTGACCCTTACCCTGCTGAATAAACACTGACTCTGTACGGTTACACAGTGAGTGACCCTTACCCTGCTGAATAAACACTGACTCTGTACGGTTACACAGTGAGTGACCCTGACCCTGCTGAATAAACACTGACTCTGTACGGTTACACAGTGAGTGACCCTTACCCTGCTGAATAAACACTGACTCTGTACAGTTACACGGTGAGTGACCCTTACCCTGCTGAATAAACACTGACTCTGTACAGTTACACAGTGAGTGACCCTTATCCTGCTGAATAAACACTGACTCTGTACGGTTACACAGTGAGTGACCCTTACCCTGCTGAATAAACACTGACTCTGTACAGTCACACAGTGAGTGACCCTTACCCTGCTGAATAAACACTGACTATGTACAGTTACACAGTGAGTGACCCTTACCCTGCTGAATAAACACTGACTATGTACAGTTACACAGTGAGTGACCCTTACCCTGCTGAATAAACACTGACTATGTACAGTTACACAGTGAGTGACCCTTACCCTGCTGAATAAACACTGATTCTGTACAGTTACACAGTGAGTGACCCTTACCCTGCTGAATAAACACTGACCACGTACAGTAACACAGTGAGTGACCCTTACCCTGCTGAATAAACCCTGATTCTGTACGGTTACACAGTGGGTGACCCTTACCCTGCTGAATAAACACTGACTCTGTACGGTTACACAGTGAGTGACCCTTACCCTGCTGAATAAACACTGACTCTGCACGGTTACACAGTGAGTGACCCTTACCCTGCTGAATAAACACTGACTCTGTACGGTTACACAGTGAGTGACCCTTACCCTGCTGAATAAACCCTGACTCTGTACGGTTACACAGTGAGTGACCCTTACCCTGCTGAATAAACACTGACTCTGTACGGTTACACAGTGAGTGAACCTTATCCTGCTGAATAAACCCTGACTCTGTACGGTTACACAGTGAGTGACCCTTACCCTGCTGAATAAACCCTGACTCTGTACAGTTATACAGTGAGTGACCCTTACCCTGCTGAATAAACACTGACTCTGTACGGTTACACAGTGAGTGACCCTTACCCTGCTGAATAAACCCTGATTGTGTACGGTTACACAGTGAGTGACCCATACCCTGCTGAATAAACACTGACTCTGGACGGTTACACCGTAAGTGACCCTGACCCTGCTGAATAAATACTGACTCTGTACGGTTACACAGTGAGTGACCCTTACCCTGCTGAATAAACACTGACTCTGTACGGTTACACAGTGAGTGACCCTGACCCTGCTGAATAAACACTGACTCTGTACGGTTACACAGTGAGTGACCCTTACCCTGCTGAATAAACACTGACTCTGTACAGTTACACGGTGAGTGACCCTTACCCTGCTGAATAAACACTGACTCTGTACAGTTACACAGTGAGTGACCCTTACCCTGCTGAATAAACACTGACTCTGTACGGTTACACAGTGAGTGACCCTTACCCTGCTGAATAAACACGGACTCTGTACGGTTACACCGTAAGTGACCCTTACCATGCTGAATAAACACTGACTCTGTACGATTAAACAGTAAGTGACCCTTACCCTGCTGAATAAACATTGACTCTGTACGGTTACACAGTGACTGACCCTTACCCTGCTGAATAAACACTGACTCTGTACAGTTACACGGTGAGTGACCCTTACCCTGCTGAATAAACACTGACTCTGTACAGTTACACAGTGAGTGACCCTTACCTTGCTGAATAAACCCTGACTCTGTACGAATACACAGTGAGTGACCCTTACCCTGCTGAATAAACACTGACTCTGTACAGTTACACAGTGAGTGACCCTTACCCTGCTGAATAAACACTGACTCTGTACAGGTATACAGTGAGTGACCCTTACCCTGCTGAATAAACAGTTACTCTGTACGGTTACACAGTGGGTGACCCTTACCCTGCTGAATAAACAGTTACTCTGTACGGTTACACAGTGGGTGACCCTTACCCTGCTGAATAAACACTGACTCTGTACGGTTACACACTGAGTGACCCTTACCCTGCTGAATAAACCCTGACCCTGTACAGTTACACAGTGAGTGACCCTTACCCTGCTGAATAAACACTGACTTTGTCGGGTTACACAGTGAGTGACCCTTACCCTGCTGAATAAACACTGACTCTGTACAGTTACACAGTGAGTGACCCTTACCCTGCTGAATAAACCCTGACTCTGTACGGTTACACAGTGAGTGACCCTTACCCTGCTGAATAAACCCTGAGTCTGTACGGTTCCACAGTGAGTGACCCTTACCCTGCTGAATAAACCCTGTCTCTGTACGGTTACACAGTGAGTGACCCTTACCCTGCTGAGTAAAGACTGACTCTGTACAGTTACACAGTGAGTGACCCTTACCCTGCTGAATAAACACTGACTCTGTCGGCTTCCACAGTGAGTGACCCTTACCCTGCTGAATAAACACTGACTCTGTAGGCTTCCACAGTGAGTGACCCTTACCTGCTGAATAATCACTTACTCTGTACGGTTACACAGTGAGTGACCCTTACCCTGTTGAATAAACACGGACTCTGTACGGTTACACAGAGAGTGACCCATACTCTGCTGAATAAACACTGACTCTGTACGTTTACAATGTGAGTTACCCTTACCCTGCTGAATAAACCCTGACTCTGTATGGTTACACAATGAGTAACCCTTTCCCTGCTGAATAAACACTGACTCTGTACGGTTACACAGTGAGTGACCCTTATCCTGCTGAATAAACACTGACTCTGTATGGTTACACAGTGAGTGACCCTTACCCTGCCGAATAAACACTGACTCTGTACGGTTACACAGTGAGTGACCCTTACCCTGCTGAATAAACCCTGACTCTGTACGGTTACACAGTGAGTGACCCTTACCCTGCTGAATAAACCCTGACTCTGTACGGTTACACAGTGAGTGACACTTACCCTGCTGAATAATAACTGACTCTGTACAGTTACACAATGAGTGACCCTTACCCTGCTGATTAAACACTGACTCTGTACGGTAACACAGTGAGTGACCCTTACCCTGCTGAATAAACACTGACTGTGTACGGTTACACAGTGAGTGATCCTTACCCTGCTGAATAAACACTGACTCTGTACGGTTACACAGTGAGTGACCCTTACGCTGCTGAATAAACCCTGACTCTGTACGGTTACACAGTGAGTGACCCTTACCCTGCTGAATAAACACTGACTCTGTACGGTTACACAGTGAGTGACCCTTACCCTGCTGAATAAACACTGACTCTGTACGGTTACACAGTGAGTGACCCTTACCCTGCTGAATAAACCCTGACTCTGTACGGTTACACAGTGAGTGACCCTTACCCTGCTGAATAAACACTGACTCTGTACGGTTACACAGTGAGTGACCCTTACCCTGCTGAATAAACACTGACTCTGTACAGTTACACGGTGAGTGACCCTTACCCTGCTGAATAAACACTGACTCTGTACAGTTACACAGTGAGTGACCCTTACCCTGCTGAATAAACACTGACTCTGTACAGTTATACAGTGAGTGACCCTTACCCTGCTGAATAAACAGTTACTCTGTACGGTTACACAGTGGGTGACCCTTACCCTGCTGAATAAACACTGACTCTGTATGGTTACACAGTGAGTGACCCTTACCCTGCCGAATAAACACTGACTCTGTACAGTTCCACAGTGAGTGACCCTTACCCTGCTGAATAAACCCTGACTCTGTACGGTTACACAGTGAGTGACCCTTACCCTGCTGAATAAATACTGACTCTGTACAGTCACACAGTGAGTGACCCTTACCCTGCCGAATAAACACTGACTCTGTATGGTTACACAGTGAGTGACCCTTACCCTGCCGAATAAACACTGACTCTGTACGGTTACACAGTGAGTGACCCTTACCCTGCTGAATAAACCCTGACTCTGTACAGTTATACAGTGAGTGACCCTTACCCTGCTGAATAAACACTGACTCTGTACGGTTACACAGTGAGTGACCCTTACCCTGCTGAATAAACCCTGACTCTGTACGGTTACACCGTAAGTGACCCTGACCCTGCTGAATAAACCCTGACTCTGTACAGTTACATAGTGAGTGACTCTTACCCTGCTGAATAAACACTGACTCTGTACGGTTACACAGTGAGTGACCCTTACCCGGCTGAATAAACCCTGACTCTGTACGAATACACAGTGAGTGACCCTTACCCTGCTGAATAAACACTGACTCTGTACGGTTACACAGTGAGTGACCCTTACCCTGCTGAATAAACACTGACTCTGTACAGTTACACAGTGAGTGACCCTTACTCTGCTGAATAAACACTGACTCTGTGTAGTTACATAGTGAGTGACCCTTACCCTGCTGAATAAACCCTGACTCTGTACGAATACACAGTGAGAGACCCTTACCCTGCTGAATAAACACTGACTCTGTACAGTTACACAGTGAGTGATCCTTACCCTGCTGAATAAACACTGACTCTGTACAGTTATACAGTGAGTGACCCTTACCCTGCTGAATAAACAGTTACTCTGTACGGTTACACAGTGGGTGACCCTTACCCTGCTGAATAAACACTGACTCTGTACGGTTACACAGTGAGTGACCCTTACCGTGCTGAATAAACACTGACTCTGTACAGTTACACAGTGAGTGACCCTTACCCTGCTGAATAAACACTGACTCTGTACAGTTCCACAGTGAGTGACCCTTACCCTGCTGAATAAACACTGACTATGTACAGTTACACAGTGAGTGACCCTTACCCTGCCGAATAAACACTGACTATGTACAGTTACACAGTGAGTGACCCTTACCCTGCTGAATAAACACTGATCCTGTACAGTTACACAGTGAGTGACCCTTACCCTGCTGAATAAACACTGACTGTGTACGGTTACACAGTGAGTGATCCTTACCCTGCTGAATAAACACTGACTGTGTACGGTTACACAGTGAGTGACCCTTACCCTGCTGAATAAACCCTGACTCTGTACGGTTACACAGTGAGTGACCCTTACCCTGCTGAATAAACACTGACTCTGTACGGTTACACAGTGAGTGACCCTTACCCTGCTGAATAAACACTGACTCTGTACGGTTACACAGTGAGTGACCCTGACCCTGCTGAATAAACACTGACTCTGTACGGTTACACAGTGAGTGACCCTTACCCTGCTGAATAAACACTGACTCTGTACAGTTACACGGTGAGTGACCCTTACCCTGCTGAATAAACACTGACTCTGTACAGTTACACAGTGAGTGACCCTTACCCTGCTGAATAAACACTGACTCTGTACAGTTATACAGTGAGTGACCCTTACCCTGCTGAATAAACAGTTACTCTGTACGGTTACACAGTGGGTGACCCTTACCCTGCTGAATAAACACTGACTCTGTATGGTTACACAGTGAGTGACCCTTACCCTGCCGAATAAACACTGACTCTGTACAGTTCCACAGTGAGTGACCCTTACCCTGCTGAATAAACCCTGACTCTGTACGGTTACACAGTGAGTGACCCTTACCCTGCTGAATAAATACTGACTCTGTACAGTCACACAGTGAGTGACCCTTACCCTGCCGAATAAACACTGACTCTGTATGGTTACACAGTGAGTGACCCTTACCCTGCCGAATAAACACTGACTCTGTACGGTTACACAGTGAGTGACCCTTACCCTGCTGAATAAACACTGACTCTGTACGGTTACACAGTGAGTGACCCTTACCCTGTTGAATAAACCCTGACTCTGTACGGTTACACAGTGAGTGACCCTTACCCTGCTGAATAAACCCTGACTCTGTACGGTTACACAGTGAGTGACCCTTACCCTGCTGAATAAACCCTGACTCTGTACGGTTACACAGTGAGTGACACTTACCCTGCCGAATAAACACTGACTCTGTACGGTTACACAGTGAGTGACCCTTACCCTGCTGAATAAACACTGACTCTGTCGGCTTCCACAGTGAGTGACCCTTACCCTGCTGAATAAACACTGACTCTGTAGGCTTCCACAGTGAGTGACCCTTACCTGCTGAATAATCACTTACTCGGTACGGTTACACAGTGAGTGACCCTTACCCTGTTGAATAAACACGGACTCTGTACGGTTACACAGTGAGTGACACTTATCCTGCTGAATTAACACTGACTCTGTACAGTTCCACAGTGAGTGACCCTTATCCTGCTGAATAAACACTGACTCTGTACGTTGACAATGTGAGTTACCCTTACCCTGCTGAATAAACCCTGACTCTGTACGGTTACACAGTGAGTGACCCTTACCCTGCTGAATAAACACTGACTCTGTATGGTTACACAGTGAGTGACCCTTACCCTGCCGAATAAACACTGACTCTGTACGGTTACACAGTGAGTGACCCTTACCCTGCTGAATAAACCCTGACTCTGTACGGTTACACAGTGAGTGACCCTTACCCTGCTGAATAAACCCTGACTCTGTACGGTTACACAGTGAGTGACATTTACCCTGCCGAATAAACACTGACTCTGTACAGTCACACAGTGAGTGACCCTTACCCTGCCGAATAAACACTGACTCTGTATGGTTACACAGTGAGTGACCCTTACCCTGCCGAATAAACACTGACTCTGTACGGTTACACAGTGAGTGACCCTTACCCTGCTGAATAAACCCTGACTCTGTACAGTTATACAGTGAGTGACCCTTACCCTGCTGAATAAACACTGACTCTGTACGGTTACACAGTGAGTGACCCTTACCCTGCTGAATAAACCCTGATTCTGTACGGTTACACAGTGAGTGACCCATACCCTGCTGAATAAACACTGACTCTGTACGGTTACACCGTAAGTGACCCTGACCCTGCTGAATAAACCCTGACTCAGCACAGTTACATAGTGAGTGACTCTTACCCTGCTGAATAAACACTGACTCTGTACGGTTACACAGTGAGTGACCCTTACCCGGCTGAATAAACCCTGACTCTGTACGAATACACAGTGAGTGACCCTTACCCGGCTGAATAAACCCTGACTCTGTACGAATACACAGTGAGTGACCCTTACCCTGCTGAATAAACACTGACTCTGTACGGTTACACAGTGAGTGACCCTTACCCTGCTGAATAAACACTGACTCTGTACAGTTACACAGTGAGTGACCCTTACTCTGCTGAATAAACACTGACTCTGTGTAGTTACATAGTGAGTGACCCTTACCCTGCTGAATAAACCCTGACTCTGTACGAATACACAGTGAGAGACCCTTACCCTGCTGAATAAACACTGACTCTGTACAGTTACACAGTGAGTGATCCTTACCCTGCTGAATAAACACTGACTCTGTACAGTTATACAGTGAGTGACCCTTACCCTGCTGAATAAACAGTTACTCTGTACGGTTACACAGTGGGTGACCCTTACCCTGCTGAATAAACACTGACTCTGTACGGTTACACAGTGAGTGACCCTTACCGTGCTGAATAAACACTGACTCTGTACAGTTACACAGTGAGTGACCCTTACCCTGCTGAATAAACACTGACTCTGTACAGTTCCACAGTGAGTGACCCTTACCCTGCTGAATAAACACTGACTATGTAAAGTTACACAGTGAGTGACCCTTACCCTGCTGAATAAACCCTGACTCTGTACGGTTACACAGTGAGTGACCCTTACCCTGCTGAATAAACCCTGACTCTGTACGGTTACACAGTGAGTGACACTTACCCTGCCGAATAAACACTGACTCTGTACGGTTACACAGTGAGTGACCCTTACCCTGCTGAATAAACACTGACTCTGTCGGCTTCCACAGTGAGTGACCCTTACCCTGCTGAATAAACACTGACTCTGTAGGCTTCCACAGTGAGTGACCCTTACCTGCTGAATAATCACTTACTCGGTACGGTTACACAGTGAGTGACCCTTACCCTGTTGAATAAACACGGACTCTGTACGGTTACACAGTGAGTGACACTTATCCTGCTGAATTAACACTGACTCTGTACAGTTCCACAGTGAGTGACCCTTATCCTGCTGAATAAACACTGACTCTGTACGTTGACAATGTGAGTTACCCTTACCCTGCTGAATAAACCCTGACTCTGTACGGTTACACAGTGAGTGACCCTTACCCTGCTGAATAAACACTGACTCTGTATGGTTACACAGTGAGTGACCCTTACCCTGCCGAATAAACACTGACTCTGTACGGTTACACAGTGAGTGACCCTTACCCTGCTGAATAAACCCTGACTCTGTACGGTTACACAGTGAGTGACCCTTACCCTGCTGAATAAACCCTGACTCTGTACGGTTACACAGTGAGTGACATTTACCCTGCCGAATAAACACTGACTCTGTACAGTCACACAGTGAGTGACCCTTACCCTGCCGAATAAACACTGACTCTGTATGGTTACACAGTGAGTGACCCTTACCCTGCCGAATAAACACTGACTCTGTACGGTTACACAGTGAGTGACCCTTACCCTGCTGAATAAACCCTGACTCTGTACAGTTATACAGTGAGTGACCCTTACCCTGCTGAATAAACACTGACTCTGTACGGTTACACAGTGAGTGACCCTTACCCTGCTGAATAAACCCTGATTCTGTACGGTTACACAGTGAGTGACCCATACCCTGCTGAATAAACACTGACTCTGTACGGTTACACCGTAAGTGACCCTGACCCTGCTGAATAAACCCTGACTCTGTACGAATACACAGTGAGTGACCCTTACCCGGCTGAATAAACCCTGACTCTGTACGAATACACAGTGAGTGACCCTTACCCGGCTGAATAAACCCTGACTCTGTACGAATACACAGTGAGTGACCCTTACCCTGCTGAATAAACACTGACTCTGTACGGTTACACAGTGAGTGACCCTTACCCTGCTGAATAAACACTGACTCTGTACAGTTACACAGTGAGTGACCCTTACTCTGCTGAATAAACACTGACTCTGTGTAGTTACATAGTGAGTGACCCTTACCCTGCTGAATAAACCCTGACTCTGTACGAATACACAGTGAGAGACCCTTACCCTGCTGAATAAACACTGACTCTGTACAGTTACACAGTGAGTGATCCTTACCCTGCTGAATAAACACTGACTCTGTACAGTTATGCAGTGAGTGACCCTTACCCTGCTGAATAAACAGTTACTCTGTACGGTTACACAGTGGGTGACCCTTACCCTGCTGAATAAACACTGACTCTGTACGGTTACACAGTGAGTGACCCTTACCGTGCTGAATAAACACTGACTCTGTACAGTTACACAGTGAGTGACCCTTACCCTGCTGAATAAACACTGACTCTGTACAGTTCCACAGTGAGTGACCCTTACCCTGCTGAATAAACACTGACTATGTACAGTTACACAGTGAGTGACCCTTACCCTGCTGAATAAACACTGACTATGTACAGTTACACAGTGAGTGACCCTTACCCTGCTGAATAAACACTGATCCTGTACAGTTACACAGTGAGTGACCCTTACCCTGCTGAATAAACACTGACTGTGTACGGTTACACAGTGAGTGATCCTTACCCTGCTGAATAAACACTGACTCTGTACGGTTACACAGTGAGTGACCCTTACCCTGCTGAATAAACCCTGACTCTGTACGGTTACACAGTGAGTGACCCTTACCCTGCTGAATAAACACTGACTCTGTACGGTTACACAGTGAGTGACCCTTACCCTGCTGAATAAACACTGACTCTGTACGGTTACACAGTGAGTGACCCTGACCCTGCTGAATAAACACTGACTCTGTACGGTTACACAGTGAGTGACCCTTACCCTGCTGAATAAACACTGACTCTGTACAGTTACACGGTGAGTGACCCTTACCCTGCTGAATAAACACTGACTCTGTACAGTTACACAGTGAGTGACCCTTACCCTGCTGAATAAACACTGACTCTGTACAGTTATACAGTGAGTGACCCTTACCCTGCTGAATAAACAGTTACTCTGTACGGTTACACAGTGGGTGACCCTTACCCTGCTGAATAAACACTGACTCTGTATGGTTACACAGTGAGTGACCCTTACCCTGCCGAATAAACACTGACTCTGTACAGTTCCACAGTGAGTGACCCTTACCCTGCTGAATAAACCCTGACTCTGTACGGTTACACAGTGAGTGACCCTTACCCTGCTGAATAAATACTGACTCTGTACAGTCACACAGTGAGTGACCCTTACCCTGCCGAATAAACACTGACTCTGTATGGTTACACAGTGAGTGACCCTTACCCTGCCGAATAAACACTGACTCTGTACGGTTACACAGTGAGTGACCCTTACCCTGCTGAATAAACACTGACTCTGTACGGTTACACAGTGAGTGACCCTTACCCTGTTGAATAAACCCTGACTCTGTACGGTTACACAGTGAGTGACCCTTACCCTGCTGAATAAACCCTGACTCTGTACGGTTACACAGTGAGTGACCCTTACCCTGCTGAATAAACCCTGACTCTGTACGGTTACACAGTGAGTGACACTTACCCTGCCGAATAAACACTGACTCTGTACGGTTACACAGTGAGTGACCCTTACCCTGCTGAATAAACACTGACTCTGTCGGCTTCCACAGTGAGTGACCCTTACCCTGCTGAATAAACACTGACTCTGTAGGCTTCCACAGTGAGTGACCCTTACCTGCTGAATAATCACTTACTCGGTACGGTTACACAGTGAGTGACCCTTACCCTGTTGAATAAACACGGACTCTGTACGGTTACACAGTGAGTGACACTTATCCTGCTGAATTAACACTGACTCTGTACAGTTCCACAGTGAGTGACCCTTATCCTGCTGAATAAACACTGACTCTGTACGTTGACAATGTGAGTTACCCTTACCCTGCTGAATAAACCCTGACTCTGTACGGTTACACAGTGAGTGACCCTTACCCTGCTGAATAAACACTGACTCTGTATGGTTACACAGTGAGTGACCCTTACCCTGCCGAATAAACACTGACTCTGTACGGTTACACAGTGAGTGACCCTTACCCTGCTGAATAAACCCTGACTCTGTACGGTTACACAGTGAGTGACCCTTACCCTGCTGAATAAACCCTGACTCTGTACGGTTACACAGTGAGTGACATTTACCCTGCCGAATAAACACTGACTCTGTACAGTTCCACAGTGAGTGACCCTTACCCTGCTGAATAAACCCTGACTCTGTACGGTTACACAGTGAGTGACCCTTACCCTGCTGAATAAACACTGACTCTGTAAGGTTACACAGTGAGTGACCCTTACCCTGCTGAATAAACCCTGACTCTGTACGGTTACACAGTGAGTGACCCTTACCCTGCTGAATAAACACTGACTCTGTACAGTCACACAGTGAGTGACCCTTACCCTGCTGAATAAACCCTGACTCTGTACAGTTATACAGTGAGTGACCCTTACCCTGCTGAATAAACACTGACTCTGTACGGTTACACAGTGAGTGACCCTTACCCTGCTGAATAAACCCTGATTCTGTACGGTTACACAGTGAGTGACCCATACCCTGCTGAATAAACACTGACTCTGTACGGTTACACCGTAAGTGACCCTGACCCTGCTGAATAAACCCTGACTCTGTACGAATACACAGTGAGTGACCCTTACCCGGCTGAATAAACCCTGACTCTGTACGAATACACAGTGAGTGACCCTTACCCGGCTGAATAAACCCTGACTCTGTACGAATACACAGTGAGTGACCCTTACCCTGCTGAATAAACACTGACTCTGTACGGTTACACAGTGAGTGACCCTTACCCTGCTGAATAAACACTGACTCTGTACAGTTACACAGTGAGTGACCCTTACTCTGCTGAATAAACACTGACTCTGTGTAGTTACATAGTGAGTGACCCTTACCCTGCTGAATAAACCCTGACTCTGTACGAATACACAGTGAGAGACCCTTACCCTGCTGAATAAACACTGACTCTGTACAGTTACACAGTGAGTGATCCTTACCCTGCTGAATAAACACTGACTCTGTACAGTTATACAGTGAGTGACCCTTACCCTGCTGAATAAACAGTTACTCTGTACGGTTACACAGTGGGTGACCCTTACCCTGCTGAATAAACACTGACTCTGTACGGTTACACAGTGAGTGACCCTTACCGTGCTGAATAAACACTGACTCTGTACAGTTACACAGTGAGTGACCCTTACCCTGCTGAATAAACACTGACTCTGTACAGTTCCACAGTGAGTGACCCTTACCCTGCTGAATAAACACTGACTATGTACAGTTACACAGTGAGTGACCCTTACCCTGCTGAATAAACACTGACTATGTACAGTTACACAGTGAGTGACCCTTACCCTGCTGAATAAACACTGATCCTGTACAGTTACACAGTGAGTGACCCTTACCCTGCTGAATAAACACTGACTGTGTACGGTTACACAGTGAGTGATCCTTACCCTGCTGAATAAACACTGACTCTGTACGGTTACACAGTGAGTGACCCTTACCCTGCTGAATAAACCCTGACTCTGTACGGTTACACAGTGAGTGACCCTTACCCTGCTGAATAAACACTGACTCTGTACGGTTACACAGTGAGTGACCCTTACCCTGCTGAATAAACACTGACTCTGTACGGTTACACAGTGAGTGACCCTGACCCTGCTGAATAAACACTGACTCTGTACGGTTACACAGTGAGTGACCCTTACCCTGCTGAATAAACACTGACTCTGTACAGTTACACGGTGAGTGACCCTTACCCTGCTGAATAAACACTGACTCTGTACAGTTACACAGTGAGTGACCCTTACCCTGCTGAATAAACACTGACTCTGTACAGTTATACAGTGAGTGACCCTTACCCTGCTGAATAAACAGTTACTCTGTACGGTTACACAGTGGGTGACCCTTACCCTGCTGAATAAACACTGACTCTGTATGGTTACACAGTGAGTGACCCTTACCCTGCCGAATAAACACTGACTCTGTACAGTTCCACAGTGAGTGACCCTTACCCTGCTGAATAAACCCTGACTCTGTACGGTTACACAGTGAGTGACCCTTACCCTGCTGAATAAATACTGACTCTGTACAGTCACACAGTGAGTGACCCTTACCCTGCCGAATAAACACTGACTCTGTATGGTTACACAGTGAGTGACCCTTACCCTGCCGAATAAACACTGACTCTGTACGGTTACACAGTGAGTGACCCTTACCCTGCTGAATAAACACTGACTCTGTACGGTTACACAGTGAGTGACCCTTACCCTGTTGAATAAACCCTGACTCTGTACGGTTACACAGTGAGTGACCCTTACCCTGCTGAATAAACCCTGACTCTGTACGGTTACACAGTGAGTGACCCTTACCCTGCTGAATAAACACTGACTCTGTACGGTTACACAGTGAGTGACACTTACCCTGCCGAATAAACACTGACTCTGTACGGTTACACAGTGAGTGACCCTTACCCTGCTGAATAAACACTGACTCTGTCGGCTTCCACAGTGAGTGACCCTTACCCTGCTGAATAAACACTGACTCTGTAGGCTTCCACAGTGAGTGACCCTTACCTGCTGAATAATCACTTACTCGGTACGGTTACACAGTGAGTGACCCTTACCCTGTTGAATAAACACGGACTCTGTACGGTTACACAGTGAGTGACACTTATCCTGCTGAATTAACACTGACTCTGTACAGTTCCACAGTGAGTGACCCTTATCCTGCTGAATAAACACTGACTCTGTACGTTGACAATGTGAGTTACCCTTACCCTGCTGAATAAACCCTGACTCTGTACGGTTACACAGTGAGTGACCCTTACCCTGCTGAATAAACACTGACTCTGTATGGTTACACAGTGAGTGACCCTTACCCTGCTGAATAAACACTGACTCTGTACGGTTACACAGTGAGTGACCCTTACCCTGCTGAATAAACCCTGACTCTGTACGGTTACACAGTGAGTGACCCTTACCCTGCTGAATAAACCCTGACTCTGTACGGTTACACAGTGAGTGACATTTACCCTGCCGAATAAACACTGACTCTGTACAGTTCCACAGTGAGTGACCCTTACCCTGCTGAATAAACCCTGACTCTGTACGGTTACACAGTGAGTGACCCTTACCCTGCTGAATAAACACTGACTCTGTAAGGTTACACAGTGAGTGACCCTTACCCTGCTGAATAAACCCTGACTCTGTACGGTTACACAGTGAGTGACCCTTACCCTGCTGAATAAACACTGACTCTGTACAGTCACACAGTGAGTGACCCTTACCCTGCTGAATAAACCCTGACTCTGTACAGTTATACAGTGAGTGACCCTTACCCTGCTGAATAAACACTGACTCTGTACGGTTACACAGTGAGTGACCCTTACCCTGCTGAATAAACCCTGACTCTGTACGGTTACACCGTAAGTGACCCATACCCTGCTGAATAAACACTGACTCTGTACGGTTACACCGTAAGTGACCCTGACCCTGCTGAATAAATACTGACTCTGAACAGTTACATAGTGAGTGACGCTTACCCTGCTGAATAAACCCTGACTCTGTACGGTTACACAGTGAGTGACCCTTACCCTGCTGAATAAACACTGACTCTGTACAGTCACACAGTGAGTGACCCTTACCCTGCTGAATAAACACTGACTCTGTACGGTTACACAGTGAGTGACCCTTACCCTGCTGAATAAACCCTGATTCTGTACGGTTACACAGTGAGTGACCCTTACCCTGCTGAATAAACTCTGACTCTGTACGGTAACACAGTGAGTGACCCTTACCCTGCTGAATAAACACTGACTCTGTACGGTTACACAGTGAGTGACCCATACCCTGCTGAATAAACACTGACTCTGGACGGTTACACCGTAAGTGACCCTGACCCTGCTGAATAAACACTGACTCTGTACGGTTACACAGTGAGTGACCCTTACCCTGCTGAATAAACACTGACTCTGTACAGTTACACGGTGAGTGACCCTTACCCTGCTGAATAAACACTGACTCTGTACAGTTACACAGTGAGTGACCCTTACCCTGCTGAATAAACACTGACTCTGTACAGTTATACAGTGAGTGACCCTTACCCTGCTGAATAAACAGTTACTCTGTACGGTTACACAGTGGGTGACCCTTACCCTGCTGAATAGACACTGACTCTGTACGGTTACACAGTGAGTGACCCTTACGGTGCTGAATAAACACTGACTCTGTACGGTTACACAGTGAGTGACCCTTACCGTGCTGAATAAACACTGACTCTGTACAGTTGCACAGTGAGTGACCCTTACCCATCTGAATAAACACTGACTCTGTACGGTTACACACTGAGTGACCCTTACCCTGCTGAATAAACCCTGACCCTGTACAGTTACACAGTGAGTGACCCTTACCCTGCTTAATACACACTGACTTTGTCGGGTTACACAGTGAGTGACCCTTACCCTGCTGAATAAACCCTGACTCTGTACGGTTTCACCGTAAGTGACCCATACCCTGCTGAATAAACACTGACTCTGTACGGTTACACCGTAAGTGACCCTGACCCTGCTGAATAAATACTGACTCTGTACAGTTACATAGTGAGTGACGCTTACCCTGCTGAATAAACCCTGACTCTGTACGGTTACACAGTGAGTGACCCTTACCCTGCTGAATAAACACTGACTCTGTACAGTCACACAGTGAGTGACCCTTACCCTGCTGAATAAACCCTGACTCTGTACAGTTATACAGTGAGTGACCCTTACCCTGCTGAATAAACACTGACGCTCTATGGTTACACAGTGAGTGACCCTTACCCTGCTGAATAAACACTGACTCTGTACGGTTACACAGTGAGTGACCCTTACCCTGCTGAATAAACCCTGACTCTGTACGGTTACACCGTAAGTGACCCATACCCTGCTGAATAAACACTGACTCTGTACGGTTACACCGTAAGTGACCCTGACCCTGCTGAATAAATACTGACTCTGTACAGTTACATAGTGAGTGACTCTTACCCTGCTGAATAAACACTGACTCTGTACGGTTACACAGTGAGTGACCCTTACCCTGCTGAATAAACCCTGACTCTGTACGGTTACACAGTGAGTGACATTTACCCTGCCGAATAAACACTGACTCTGTACAGTTCCACAGTGAGTGACCCTTACCCTGCCGAATACACACTGACTCTGTACGGTTACACAGTGAGTGACCCTTACCCTGCTGAATAAACACTGACTCTGTACGGTTACACAGTGAGTGACCCTTACCCTGTTGAATAAACCCTGACTCTGTACGGTTACACAGTGAGTGACCCTTACCCTGCTGAATAAACCCTGACTCTGTACGGTTACACAGTGAGTGACCCTTACCCTGATGAATAAACCCTGACTCTGTACGGTTACACAGTGAGTGACACTTACCCTGCCGAATAAACACTGACTCTGTACAGTTCCACAGTGAGTGACCCTTATCCTGCTGAATAAACCCTGACTCTGTACAGTTACACAGTGAGTGACCCTTACCCTGCTGAATAAACACTGACTCTGTAAGGTTACACAGTGAGTGACCCTGACCCTGCTGAATAAACCCTGACTCTGTACGGTTACACAGTGAGTGACCCTTACCCTGCTGAATAAACACTGACTCTGTACAGTCACACAGTGAGTGACCCTTACCCTGCTGAATAAACCCTGACTCTGTACAGTTATACAGTGAGTGACCCTTACCCTGCTGAATAAACACTGACTCTGGACGGTTACACCGTAAGTGACCCTGACCCTGCTGAATAAACACTGACTCTGTACGGTTACACAGTGAGTGACCCTTACCCTGCTGAATAAACACTGACTCTGTACAGTTACACGGTGAGTGACCCTTACCCTGCTGAATAAACACTGACTCTGTACACTTACACAGTGAGTGACCCTTACCCTGCTGAATAAACACTGACTCTGTACAGTTATACAGTGAGTGACCCTTACCCTGCTGAATAAACAGTTACTCTGTACGGTTACACAGTGGGTGACCCTTACCCTGCTGAATAGACACTGACTCTGTACGGTTACAGAGTGAGTGACCCTTACCGTGCTGAATAAACACTGACTCTGTACGGTTACACAGTGAGTGACCCTTACCGTGCTGAATAAACACTGACTCTGTACAGTTGCACAGTGAGTGACCCTTACCCATCTGAATAAACACTGACTCTGTACGGTTACACACTGAGTGACCCTTACCCTGCTGAATAAACCCTGACCCTGTACAGTTACACAGTGAGTGTCCCTTACCCTGCTGAATACACACTGACTTTGTCGGGTTACACAGTGAGTGACCCTTACCCTGCTGAATAAACACTGACTCTGTACAGTGACACAGTGAGTGACCCTTACCCTGCTGAATAAACCCTGAGTCTGTACGGTTACACAGTGAGTGACCCTTACCCTGCTGAATAAACCCTGACTCTGTCCGGTTCCACAGTGAGTGACCCTTACCCTGCTGAATAAACCCTGTCTCTGTACGGTTACACAGTGAGTGACCCTTACCCTGCTGAATAAAGACTGACTCTGTACAGTTACACAGTGAGTGACCCTTACCCTGCTGAATAAACACTGACTTTGTCGGGTTCCACAGTGAGTGACCCTTACCCTGCTGAATAAACACTGACTCTGTAGGCTTCCACAGTGAGTGACCCTTACCTGCTGAATAATCACTTACTCGGTACGGTTACACAGTGAGTGACCCTTACCCTGTTGAATAAACACGGACTCTGTACGGTTACACAGTGAGTGACACTTATCCTGCTGAATTAACACTGACGCTGTACGGTTACACAGAGAGTGACCCTTACTCTGCTGAATAAACACTGACTCTGTACAGTTCCACAGTGAGTGACCCTTATCCTGCTGAATAAACACTGACTCTGTACGTTGACAATGTGAGTTACCCTTACCCTGCTGAATAAACCCTGACTCTGTACGGTTACACAGTGAGTGACCCTTACCCTGCTGAATAAACACTGACTCTGTATGGTTACACAGTGAGTGACCCTTACCCTGCCGAATAAACACTGACTCTGTACGGTTACACAGTGAGTGACCCTTACCCTGCTGAATAAACCCTGACTCTGTACGGTTACACAGTGAGTGACCCTTACCCTGCTGAATAAACCCTGACTCTGTACGGTTACACAGTGAGTGACATTTACCCTGCCGAATAAACACTGACTCTGTACAGTTCCACAGTGAGTGACCCTTACCCTGCTGAATAAACCCTGACTCTGTACGGTTACACAGTGAGTGACCCTTACCCTGCTGAATAAACACTGACTCTGTAAGGTTACACAGTGAGTGACCCTTACCCAGCTGAATAAACACTGACTCTGTACAGTTACACAATGAGTGACCCTTACACTGCTGAATAAACCCTGACTCTGTACGGTTACACAGTGAGTGACCCTTACCCTGCTGAATAAACACTGACTCTGTACAGTCACACAGTGAGTGACCCTTACCCTGCTGAATAATCCCTGACTCTGTACAGTTATACAGTGAGTGACCCTTACCCTGCTGAATAAACACTGACTCTGTACGGTTACACAGTGAGTGACCCTTACCCTGCTGAATAAACCCTGACTCTGTACGGTTACACCGTAAGTGACCCATACCCTGCTGAATAAACACTGACTCTGTACGGTTACACCGTAAGTGACCCTGACCCTGCTGAATAAATACTGACTCTGTACAGTTACATAGTGAGTGACGCTTACCCTGCTGAATAAACCCTGACTCTGTACGGTTACACAGTGAGTGACCCTTACCCTGCTGAATAAACACTGACTCTGTACAGTCACACAGTGAGTGACCCTTACCCTGCTGAATAAACCCTGACTCTGTACAGTTATACAGTGAGTGACCCTTACCCTGCTGAATAAACACTGACTCTGTATGGTTACACAGTGAGTGACCCTTACCCTGCTGAATAAACCCTGACTCTGTACGGTTACACCGTAAGTGACCCATACCCTGCTGAATAAACACTGACTCTGTACGGTTACACCGTAAGTGACCCTGACCCTGCTGAATAAATACTGACTCTGTACAGTTACATAGTGAGTGACTCTTACCCTGCTGAATAAACACTGACTCTGTACGGTAACACAGTGAGTGACCCTTACCCTGCTGAATAAACCCTGACTCTGTACGGTTACACAGTGAGTGACATTTACCCTGCCAAATAAACACTGACTCTGTACAGTTCCACAGTGAGTGACCCTTACCCTGCCGAATACACACTGACTCTGTACGGTTACACAGTGAGTGACCCTTACCCTGCTGAATAAACACTGACTCTGTACGGTTACACAGTGAGTGACCTTACCCTGTTGAATAAACCCTGACTCTGTACGGTTACACAGTGAGTGACCCTTACCCTGCTGAATAAACCCTGACTCTGTACGGTTACACAGTGAGTGACCCTTACCCTGATGAATAAACCCTGACTCTGTACGGTTACACAGTGAGTGACACTTACCCTGCCGAATAAACACTGACTCTGTACAGTTCCACAGTCAGTGACCCTTACCCTGCTGAATAAACCCTGACTCTGTACAGTTACACAGTGAGTGACCCTTACCCTGCTGAATAAACACTGACTCTGTAAGGTTACACAGTGAGTGACCCTGACCCTGCTGAATAAACCCTGACTCTGTACGGTTACACAGTGAGTGACCCTTACCCTGCTGAATAAACACTGACTCTGTACAGTTACACAGTGAGTGACCCTTACCCTGCTGAATAAACCCTGACTCTGTACAGTTATACAGTGAGTGACCCTTACCCTGCTGAATAAACACTGACTCTGTACGGTTACACAGTGAGTGACCCTTACCCTGCTGAATAAACCCTGATTCTGTACGGTTACACAGTGAGTGACCCATACCCTGCTGAATAAACACTGACTCTGTACGGTTACACAGTGAGTGAACCTTACCCTGCTGAATAAACCCTGACTCTGTACGGTTACACAGTGAGTGACCCTTACCCTGCTGAATAAACACTGACTCTGTACAGTCACACAGTGAGTGACCCTTACCCTGCTGAATAAACCCTGACTCTGTACAGTTATACAGTGAGTGACCCTTACCCTGCTGAATAAACACTGACTCCGTACGTTTACACAGTGAGTGACCCTTACCCTGCTGAATAAACCCTGATTCTGTACGGTTACACAGTGAGTGACCCTTACCCTGCTGAATAAACACTGACTCTGTCGGCTTCCACAGTGAGTGACCCTTACCCTGCTGAATAAACACTGACTCTGTACGGTTACACAGTGAGTGACCCTTACCCTGCTGAATGAACACTGACTCTGTACGGTTACACAGTGAGTGACCCATACCCTGCTTAATAAACACTGACTCTGTACGGTTACAGCGTAAGTGACCCTGACCCTGCTGAATAAATACTGACTCTGTACAGTTACATTGTGAGTGACTCTTACCCTGCTGAATAAACACTGACTCTGTACGGTTACACAGTGAGTGACCCTTACCCGGCTGAATAAACCCTGACTCTGTACGAATACACAGTGAGTGACCCTTACCCTGCTGAATAAACACTGACTCTGTACGGTTACACAGTGAGTGACCCTTACCCTGCTGAATAAACACTGACTCTGTACAGTTACACAGTGAGTGACCCTTACTCTGCTGAATAAACACTGACTCTGTGTAGTTACATAGTGAGTGACCCTTACCCTGCTGAATAAACCCTGACTCTGTACGAATACACAGTGAGTGACCCTTACCCTGCTGAATAAACACTGACTCTGTACAGTTACACAGTGAGTGACCCTTACCCTGCTGAATAAACACTGACTCTGTACAGTTATACAGTGAGTGACCCTTACCCTGCTGAATAAACAGTTACTCTGTACGGTTACACAGTGGGTGACCCTTACCCTGCTGAATAAACACTGACTCTGTACGGTTACACAGTGAGTGACCCTTACCGTGCTGAATAAACACTGACTCTGTACAGTTACACAGTGAGTGACCCTTACCCTGCTGAATAAACACTGACTATGTACGGTTACACAGTGAGAGACCCTTACCCTGCTGAATAAACATTGACTATGTACAGTTACACAGTGAGTGACCCTTACCCTGCTGAATAAACACTGACTCTGTACAGTCACACAGTCAGTGACCCTTACCCTGCTGAATAAACCCTGACTCTGTACAGTTATACAGTGAGTGACCCTTACCCTGCTGAATAAACACTGACTCTGGACGGTTACACCGTAAGTGACCCTGACCCTGCTGAATAAACACTGACTCTGTACGGTTACACAGTGAGTGACCCTTACCCTGCTGAATAAACACTGACTCTGTACAGTTACACGGTGAGTGACCCTTACCCTGCTGAATAAACACTGACTCTGTACAGTTACACAGTGAGTGACCCTTACCCTGCTGAATAAACACTGACTCTGTACAGTTATACAGTGAGTGACCCTTACCCTGCTGAATAAACAGTTACTCTGTACGGTTACACAGTGGGTGACCCTTACCCTGCTGAATAGACACTGACTCTGTACGGTTACACAGTGAGTGACCCTTACCGTGCTGAATAAACACTGACTCTGTACGGTTACACAGTGAGTGACCCTTACCGTGCTGAATAAACACTGACTCTGTACAGTTGCACAGTGAGTGACCCTTACCCATCTGAATAAACACTGACTCTGTACAGTTACACACTGAGTGACCCTTACCCTGCTGAATAAACCCTGACCCTGTACAGTTACACAGTGAGTGACCCTTACCCTGCTGAATACACACTGACTTTGTCGGGTTAAACAGTGAGTGACCCTTACCCTGCTGAATAAACACTGACTCTGTACAGTGACACAGTGAGTGACCCTTACCCTGCTGAATAAACCCTGACTCTGTACGGTTACACAGTGAGTGACCCTTACCCTGCTGAATAAACCCTGACTCTGTCCGGTTCCACAGTGAGTGACCCTTACCCTGCTGAATAAACCCTGTCTCTGTACGGTTACACAGTGAGTGACCCTTACCCTGCTGAATAAAGACTGACTCTGTACAGTTACACAGTGAGTGACCCTTACCCTGCTGAATAAACACTGACTCTGTCGGCTTCCACAGTGAGTGACCCTTACCCTGCTGAATAAACACTGACTCTGTAGGCTTCCACAGTGAATGACCCTTATCTGCTGAATAATCACTTACTCGGTACGGTTACACAGTGAGTGACCCTTACCCTGTTGAATAAACACGGACTCTGTACGGTTACACAGTGAGTGACACTTATCCTGCTGAATTAACACTGACGCTGTACGGTTACACAGAGAGTGACCCTTACTCTGCTGAATAAACACTGACTCTGTACAGTTCCACAGTGAGTGACCCTTATCCTGCTGAATAAACACTGACTCTGTACGTTTACAATGTGAGTTACCCTTACCCTGCTGAATAAACCCTGACTCTGTACGGTTACACAGTGAGTGACCCTTACCCTGCTGAATAAACACTGACTCTGTATGGTTACACAGTGAGTGACCCTTACCCTGCCGAATAAACACTGATTCTGTACGGTTACACAGTGAGTGACCCTTACCCTGCTGAATAAACCCTGACTCTGTACGGTTACACAGTGAGTGACCCTTACCCTGCTGAATAAACCCTGACTCTGTACGGTTACACAGTGAGTGACATTTACCCTGCCGAATAAACACTGACTCTGTACAGTTCCACAGTGAGTGACCCTTACCCTGCTGAATAAACCCTGACTCTGTACGGTTACACAGTGAGTGACCCTTACCCTGCTGAATAAACACTGACTCTGTAAGGTTACACAGTGAGTGACCCTTACCCTGCTGAATAAACCCTGACTCTGTAGGGTTACACAGTGAGTGACCCTTACCCTGCTGAATAAACACTGACTCTGTAAAGTCACACAGTGAGTGACCCTTACCCTGCTGAATAAACCCTGACTCTGTACAGTTATACAGTGAGTGACCCTTACCCTGCTGAATAAACACTGACTCTGTACGGTTACACAGTGAGTGACCCTTACCCTGCTGAATAAACCCTGACTCTGTACGGTTACACCGTAAGTGACCCATACCCTGCTGAATAAACACTGACTCTGTTCGGTTACACCGTAAGTGACCCTGACCCTGCTGAATAAATACTGACTCTGTACAGTTACATAGTGAGTGACTCTTACCCTGCTGAATAAACCCTGACTCTGTACGGTTACACAGTGAGTGACCCTTACCCTGCTGAATAAACACTGCCTCTGTATAGTCACACAGTGAGTGACCCTTACCCTGCTGAATAAACCCTGACTCTGTACAGTTATACAGTGAGTGACCCTTACCCTGCTGAATAAACACTGACTCTGTACGGTTACACAGTGAGTGACCCTTACCCTGCTGAATAAACCCTGACTCTGTTCGGTTACACCGTAAGTGACCCATACCCTGCTGAATAAACACTGACTCTGTACGGTTACACCGTAAGTGACCCTGACCCTGCTGAATACATACTGACTCTGTACAGTTACATAGTGAGTGACTCTTACCCTGCTGAATAAACACTGACTCTGTACGGTTACACAGTGAGTGACCCTTACCCTGCTGAATAAACCCTGACTCTGTACGGTTACACAGTGAGTGACATTTACCCTGCCGAATAAACACTGACTCTGTACAGTTCCACAGTGAGTGACCCTTACCCTGCCGAATAAACACTGACTCTGTACGGTTACACAGTGAGTGACCCTTCCCCTGCTGAATAAACACTGACTCTGTACGGTTACACAGTGAGTGACCCTTACCCTGTTGAATAAACCCTGACTCTGTACGGTTACACAGTGAGTGACCCTTACCCTGCTGAATAAACCCTGACTCTGTACGGTTACACAGTGAGTGACCCTTACCCTGCTGAATAAACCCTGACTCTGTACGGTTACACAGTGAGTGACACTTACCCTGCCGAATAAACACTGACTCTGTACAGTTCCACAGTGAGTGACCCTTACCCTGCTGAATAAACCCTGACTCTGTACAGTTACACAGTGAGTGACCCTTACCCTGCTGAATAAACAATGACTCTGTAAGGTTACACAGTGAGTGACCCTGACCCTGCTGAATAAACCCTGACTCTGTACGGTTACACAGTGAGTGACCCTTACCCTGCTGAATAAACACTGACTCTGTACAGTCACACAGTGAGTGACCCTTACCCTGCTGAATAAACCCTGACTCTGTACAGTTATACAGTGAGTGACCCTTAACCTGCTGAATAAACACTGACTCTGTACGGTTACACAGTGAGTGACCCTTACCCTGCTGAATAAACCCTGATTCTGTACGGTTACACAGTGAGTGACCCATACCCTGCTGAATAAACACTGACTCTGTACGGTTACACAGTGAGTGACCCTTACCCTGCTAAATAAACCCTGACTCTGTACGGTTACACAGTGAGTGACCCTTACCCTGCTGAATAAACACTGACTCTGTACGGTTACACAGTGAGTGACCCTTACCCTGCTGAATAAACCCTGGCTCTGTACGGTTACACAGTGAGTGACCCTTACCCTGCTGAATAAACACTGACTCTGTACAGTTACACAGTGAGTGACCCTTACCCTGCTGAATAAACACTGACTCTGTACAGTTACACAGTGAGTGACCCTTACCCTGCTGAATAAACCCTGACTCTGTACGGTTACACAGTGAGTGACCCTTACCCTGCTGAATAAACACTGACTCTGTACGGTTACACAGTGAGTGACCCATACCCTGCTTAATAAACACTGACTCTGTACGGTTACACAGTGAGTGATCCTTACACTGCTGAATAAACACTGACTCTGTACGGTTACACCGTAAGTGACCCTGACCCTGCTGAAGAAATACTGACTCTGTACAGTTACATAGTGAGTGACTCTTACCCTGCTGAATAAACCCTGACTCTGTACGGTTACACAGTGAGTGACCCTTACCCGGCTGAATAAACCCTGACTCTGTACGAATACACAGTGAGTGACCCTTACCCTGCTGAATAAACACTGACTCTGTACGGTTACACAGTGAGTGACCCATACCCTGCTGAATAAACACTGACTCTGTACAGTTACACAGTGAGTGACCCTTACTCTGCTGAATAAACACTGACTCTGTGTAGTTACATAGTGAGTGACCCTTACCCTGCTGAATAAACCCTGACTCTGTGTAGTTACATAGTGAGTGACCCTTACCCTGCTGAATAAACCCTGACTCTGTACGAATACACAGTGAGTGACCCTTACCCTGCTGAATAAACACTGACTCTGTACAGTTACACAGTGAGTGACCCTTACCCTGCTGAATAAACACTGACTCTGTACAGTTATACAGTGAGTGACCCTTACCCTGCTGAATAAACAGTTACTCTGTACGGTTACACAGTGGGTGACCCTTACCCTGCTGAATAAACACTGACTCTGTACGGTTACACAGTGAGTGACCCTTACCGTGCTGAATAAACACTGACTCTGTACTGTTACACAGTGAGTGACCCTTACCCTGCTGAATAAACACTGACTATGTACAGTTACACAGTGAGAGACCCTTACCCTGCTGAATAAACACTGACTATGTACAGTTACACAGTGAGTGACCCTTACCCTGCTGAATAAACACTGACTATGTACAGTTACACAGTGAGTGACCCTTACCCTGCTGAATAAAAACTGATTCTGTACAGTTACACAGTGAGTGACCCTTACCCTGCTGAATAAACCCTGACTCTGTACGGTTACACAGTGAGTGACCCTTACCCTGCTGAATAAACACTGACTCTGTACGGTTACACAGTGAGTGAACCTTACCCTGCTGAATAAACCCTGACTCTGTACGGTTACACAGTGAGTGACCCTTACCCTGCTGAATAAACACTGACTCTGTACAGTCACACAGTGAGTGACCCTTACCCTGCTGAATAAACCCTGACTCTGTACAGTTATACAGTGAGTGACCCTTACCCTGCTGAATAAACACTGACTCTGTACGGTTACACAGTGAGTGACCCTTACCCTGCTGAATAAACCCTGATTCTGTACGGTTACACAGTGAGTGACCCATACCCTGCTGAATAAACACTGACTCTGGACGGTTACACCGTAAGTGACCCTGACCCTGCTGAATGAACACTGACTCTGTACGGTTACACAGTGAGTGACCCTTACCCTGCTGAATAAACACTGACTCTGTACTGTTACACAGTGAGTGACCATTACCCTGCTGAATAAACACTGACTCTGTACAGTTATACAGTGAGTGACCCTTACCCTGCTGAATAAACAGTTACTCTGTACGGTTACACAGTGGGTGACCCTTACCCTGCTGAATAAACACTGACTCTGTACGGTTACACAGTGAGTGACCCTTACCGTGCTGAATAAACACTGACTCTGTACGGTTACACAGTGAGTGACCCTTACCGTGCTGAATAAACACTGACTCTGTACAGTTGCACAGTGAGTGACCCTTACCCATCTGAATAAACACTGACTCTGTACGGTTACACACTGAGTGACCCTTACCCTGCTGAATAAACCCTGACCCTGTACAGTTACACAGTGTGTGACCCTTACCCTGCTGAATAAACACTGACTTTGTCGGGTTACACAGTGAGTGACCCTTACCCTGCTGAATAAACACTGACTCTGTACAGTGACACAGTGAGTGACCCTTACCCTGCTGAATAAACCCTGACTCTGTACGGTTACACAGTGAGTGACCCTTACCCTGCTGAATAAACCCTGACTCTGTCCGGTTCCACAGTGAGTGACCCTTACCCTGCTGAATAAACCCTGTCTCTGTACGGTTACACAGTGAGTGACCCTTACCCTGCTGAATAAAGACTGACTCTGTACAGTTACACAGTGAGTGACCCTTACCCTGCTGAATAAACACTGACTCTGTACGGTTACACAGTGAGTGACCCTTACCCTGTTGAATAAACACGGACTCTGTACGGTTACACAGTGAGTGACACTTATCCTGCTGAATTAACACTGACGCTGTACGGTTACACAGAGAGTGACCCTTACTCTGCTGAATAAACACTGACTCTGTACAGTTCCACAGTGAGTGACCCTTATCCTGCTGAATAAACACTGACTCTGTACGTTTACAATGTGAGTTACCCTTACCCTGCTGAATAAACCCTGACTCTGTACGGTTACACAGTGAGTGACCCTTACCCTGCTGAATAAACACTGACTCTGTATGGTTACACAGTGAGTGACCCTTACCCTGCCGAATAAACACTGACTCTGTACGGTTACACAGTGAGTGACCCTTACCCTGCTGAATAAACCCTGACTCTGTACGGTTACACAGTGAGTGACCCTTACCCTGCTGAATAAACCCTGACTCTGTACGGTTACACAGTGAGTGACATTTACCCTGCCGAATAAACACTGACTCTGTACAGTTCCACAGTGAGTGACCCTTACCCTGCTGAATAAACCCTGACTCTGTACGGTTACACAGTGAGTGACCCTTACCCTGCTGAATAAACACTGACTCTGTAAGGTTACACAGTGAGTGACCCTTACCCTGCTGAATAAACACTGACTCTGTACAGTCACACAGTGAGTGACCCTTACCCTGCTGAATAAACCCTGACTCTGTACAGTTATACAGTGAGTGACCCTTACCCTGCTGAATAAACACTGACTCTGTAAGGTTACACAGTGAGTGACCCTTACCCTGCTGAATAAACACTGACTCTGTACGGTTACACAGTGAGTGACCCTTACCCTGCTGAATAAACCCTGACTCTGTACGGTTACACAGTGAGTGACCCTTACCCTGCTGAATAAACCCTGACTCTGTACGGTTACACAGTGAGTGACCCTTACCCTGCTGAATAAACACTGACTCTGTACAGTCACACAGTGAGTGACCCTTACCCTGCTGAATAAACCCTGACTCTGTACAGTTATACA
Source organism: Chiloscyllium punctatum (assembly GCF_047496795.1). NCBI lineage: Eukaryota > Metazoa > Chordata > Chondrichthyes > Orectolobiformes > Hemiscylliidae > Chiloscyllium > Chiloscyllium punctatum. Next base: position 17,251,420 of record NC_092766.1, read on the forward strand.
GTGAGTGACCCTTACCCTGCTGAATAAACACTGACTCTGTACGGTTACACAGTGAGTGACCCTTACCCTGCTGAATAAACCCTGACTCTGTACGGTTACACCGTAAGTGACCCATACCCTGCTGAATAAACACTGACTCTGTACGGTTACACCGTAAGTGACCCTGACCCTGCTGAATAAATACTGACTCTGTACAGTTACATAGTGAGTGACTCTTACCCTGCTGAATAAACACTGACTCTGTACGGTTACACAGTGAGTGACCCTTACCCGGCTGAATAAACCCTGACTCTGTACGAATACACAGTGAGTGACCCTTACCCTGCTGAATAAACCCTGACTCTGTACGGTTACACAGTGAGTGACCCTTACCCTGCTGAATAAACACGGACTCTGTACGGTTACACCGTAAGTGACCCTTACCCTGCTGAATAAACACTGACTCTGTACGATTACACAGTAAGTGACCCTTACCCTGCTGAATAAACACTGACTCTGTATGGTTACACAGTGAGTGACCCTTACCCTGCTGAATAAACACTGACTCTGTACAGTTACACAGTGAGTGACCCTTACCCTGCTGAATAAACACTGACTCTGTACAGTTACACAGTGAGTGACCCTTACTCTGCTGAATAAACACTGACTCTGTGTAGTTACATAGTGAGTGACCCTTACCCTGCTGAATAAACCCTGACTCTGTACGAATACACAGTGAGTGACCCTTACCCTGCTGAATAAACCCTGACTCTGTACAGTTACACAGTGAGTGACCCTTACCCTGCTGAATTAACACTGACTCTGTACAGTTATACAGTGAGTGACCCTTACCCTTCTGAATAAACAGTTACTCTGTACGGTTACACAGTGGGTGACCCTTACCCTGCTGAATAAACACTGACTCTGTACGGTTACACAGTGAGTGACCCTTACCGTGCTGAATAAACACTGACTCTGTACAGTTGCACAGTGAGTGACCCTTACCCTGCTGAATAAACACTGACCCTGTACAGTTACACAGTGAGTGACCCTTACCCTGCTGAATAAACACTGACTCTGTACGGTTACACAGTGAGTGACCCTTACCCTGCTGAATAAACACTGACTCTGTACAGTTACACAGTGAGTGACCCTTACCCTGCTGAATAAACCCTGACTCTGTACGGTTACACAGTGAGTGACCCTTACCCTGCTGAATAAACCCTGACTCTGTCCGGTTACACAGTGAGTGACAGACAGGAGGCACCGTTTGTGTAACACCGAGGGGTCATGGGTTTCGAAGCACAACTATCCCTGTCAACTCTCCCGCCTCCCTCCTGGGGCTTCAGTGACATCATTCCTGAGGGTGCAGGTTCGGGATTCGGTGTTTGAGAGGTGAGCCTGTAAAATTGGATTTCCCCGGAATTGGAAAGGCAAGGGAAAGATTTGGGAAATTCAACACGGTTGTGCCTCACAAATCCTCGTTGGTGAAACCGCACGGAAAATGTTGAAGATGGACAGGTTTGTGGACGTCTCTGAGGCTGGGGGGGAGAGTTGGACAGTGGGGAAAATTTTCCAAGATCAGAAAGAGATTTCTCGCACTTGGTCCGTTGGGCTGGCGAGTGGCAGACGGAGTTTCGTTCGGACAAAGGCGAGATGTTGCATTTTGGGAAAATGAACAAGGAACAGGACGTGCACAGTTAATGGTCGGTGAGTGTTGTACTACAGAAAGAGTTAGGGGTTTGAGTACATTACTCTTTGAAGTCCGCATCACAGGGTGGTTCAGGTGTTTGGCACATTTGCCTTCATTGCTCAGATCTTTGTGCATTGGATGTTGGGGTTGTACAGGACACTGGTGAGGTTGCGTCTGGAGTGCTGTGTCCAGTTCTGGTCGCACTGTTACAGGAAGGAGATTATTAAGCTGCAGAGTGTTCGGAACTCTCTCTGCTTTCCTTTATTGGTCAGAGCGTTGAGTACAGGAGTTTGGAGGTCATCTCGCGGCTGTACAGGACTTTGGTGAGGCCACTGTAGGAATATTGTGTTCAATTCTGGTCTGCTTCCTATCGGAAGGATGTTGTGAAACTTGAAAGGGTTGAGAAGAGATTTACAAGGATGTTGGAGGGTTTGAGCTACAGGGAGAGGCTGAACAGGCTGGGGCTGTTTTCCCTGGAGCGTCGGAGGCTGAGGGGGTGACCTAATAGAGGTTTATAAAATCATGAGGGACATGGATAGGGTAAATAGACAAGGTCTTTTCCCTGAGGTGGGGGAGTCCAGAACGAGAGAGGCATAGGTCTAGGGTGAGAGGGGAAAGATATAAATGATTACAAAACCATGAGGGGCATGGATAGGGTAAATAGACAAAGGGGGAAGTGGGGGGCACAGCAGGAAAGGCAAAAGGCATTTGGACAGAGTGCGGGGAACAGGAAAGGGATTATGGGATGGGTTGAAATTTGGCAGGGAAGGGGGGCTAGCTCTGACTGGACGGGCCGACAGGTCTGCCTCTGCGCAGGGACGGGCCAACCATCAGAGGGTGAGGGAGGCGCTCGAAGGAGGGGTGGGGGAGCGAGGAGGGAGCTGAAGGGATGGAGGAGGTGGGACAGGCGTGTGTGTGTGCGTGTGTGCGTGTGCGTGTGTGCGTGCGTGTGTGTGCGTGCGTGTGCGTGTGCGTGTGTGTGTGTGCGTGTGTGCGTGTGCATGTGTGTGTGTGCGTGCGTGTGCGTGTGTGCGTGTGCGTGTGTGCGTGCGTTCACGTGCGCGTGTGTGTGTGTGTGCGTGTGCGTGTGTGTGTGTGTGTGTGTGCACGTGTGCATGTGTGCCTCCGATCGGAGACACAGCTCCGTGGCACGGTGCCACGTTTACCCGGGTAGGGGGGCCAACACGTGCCAACAGGTGGCACCTCCTCCACCCCCAGGGGAACGCCACTGTCAGTTGGCACACCGCAGGGCACTGGGACGTCAGGGGACCACTGCCAGACTTGTTTATCGCAGCTGCGCTCGCTGCTCAGCCTGCGACAGCTGCATTCGCCTAGCGCCTGCTCAGAGGCGGCAGACAACGACTAGAATCCCATTGGCTGTTAGGGTCACCTTCCATTTGCTGCCAAGTTTCCTGTCTGTAACTCCCTCCCGGGTATCTGTTATTCTGTATATACCCCACCCCGAACCCCTCGATTAGATTCCAGTCTGTGACTCCCTCCCGGGTATCTGTTATTCTGTATATAACCCACCCCGAACCCCTCGATTAGATTCCGGTCTGTAACTCCCTCCCGGGTATCTGTTATTCTGTATATAACCCACCCCGAACCCCTCGATTAGATTCCAGTCTGTAACTCCCTCCCGGGGTATCTGTTATTCTGTATATAACCCCCACCCCGAACCCCTCGATTAGATTCCAGTCTGTAACTCCCTCCCAGGTATCTGTTATTCTGTATATAACCCCCACCCCAAACCCCTCGATTAGATTCCAGTCTGTAACTCCCTCCCAGTATCTGTTATTCTGTATATAACCCACCCCGAACCCCTCGATTAGATTCCAGTCTGTAACTCCCTCCCAGGGTATCTGTTATTCTGTATATAACCCACCCCGAACCCCTCGATTAGATTCCAGTCTGTAACTCCCTCCTGGGTATCTGTTATTCTGTATATAACCCACCCCAAACCCCTCGATTAGATTCCAGTCTGTAACTCCCTCCCGGGGTATCTGTTATTCTGTATATAACCCACCCCGAACCCCTCGATTAGATTCCGATCTGTAACTCCCTCCCGGGTATTTGTTATTCTGTATATAACCCACCCCGAACCCCTCGATTAGATTCCAGTCTGTAACTCCCTCCCGGGATATCTGTTATTCTGTATATAACCCACCCCGAACCCCTCGATTAGATTCCAGTCTGTAACTCCCTCCCGGGTATCTGTTATTCTGTATATAACCCACACCAAACCCCTCGATTAGATTCCAGTCTGTAACTCCCTCCCGGGTATCTGTTATTCTGTATATAACCCCCACCCCGAACCCCTCGATTAGATTCCAGTCTGTAACTCCCTCCCGGGTATCTGTTATTCTGTATATAACCCACCCCGAACCCCTCGATTAGATTCCAGTCTGTAACTCCCTCCCGGGTATCTGTTATTCTGTATATAACCCCCACCCCGAACCCCTCGATTAGATTCCAGTCTGTAACTCCCTCCCGGGTATCTGTTATTCTGTATATAACCCACCCCGAACCCCTCGATTAGATTCCAGTCTGTAACTCCCTCCCGGGTATCTGTTATTCTGTATATAACCCACACCAAACCCCTCGATTAGATTCCAGTCTGTAACTCCCTCCCGGGTATCTGTTATTCTGTATATAACCCCCACCCCGAACCCCTCGATTAGATTCCAGTCTGTAACTCCCTCCCGGGTATTTGTTATTCTGTATATAACCCACACCGAACCCCTCGATTAGATTCCAGTCTGTAACTCCCTCCCGGGTATTTGTTATTCTGTATATAACCCACCCCGAACCCCTCGATTAGATTCCAGTCTGTAACTCCCTCCCGGGTATCTGTTATTCTGTATATAACCCCCACCCCGAACCCCTCGATTAGATTCCAGTCTGTAACTCCCTCCCGGGTATCTGTTATTCTGTATATAACCCACCCCGAACCCCTCGATTAGATTCCAGTCTGTAACTCCCTCCCGGGATATCTGTTATTCTGTATATAACCCACCCCGAACCCCTCGATTAGATTCCAGTCTGTAACTCCCTCCCGGGTATCTGTTATTCTGTATGTAACCCACCCCGAACCCCTCGATTAGATTCCAGTCTGTAACTCCCTCCCGGGTATCTGTTATTCTGTATATAACCCACCCCGAACCCCTCGATTAGATTCCAGTCTGTAACTCCCTCCCGGGTATCTGTTATTCTGTATATACCCCACCCCGAACCCCTCGATTAGATTCCAGTCTGTAACTCCCTCCCGGGTATCTGTTATTCTGTATATAACCCACCCGAACCCGTCGATTAGATTCCAGTCTGTAACTCCCTCCCGGGTATCTGTTATTCTGTATATAACCCACCCCGAACCCCTCAATTAGATTCCAGTCTGTAACTCCCTCCCGGGTATCTGTTATTCTGTATATACCCCACCCCGAACCCCTCGATTAGATTCCAGTCTGTAACTCCCTCCCGGGTATCTGTTATTCTGTATATAACCCACCCCGAACCCCTCGATTAGATTCCGGTCTGTAACTCCCTCCCGGGTATCTGTTATTCTGTATATAACCCACCCCGAACCCCTCGATTAGATTCCAGTCTGTAACTCCCTCCCGGGTATCTGTTATTCTGTATATAACCCACCCCGAACCCCTCGATTAGATTCCAGTCTGTAACTCCCTCCCGGGGTATCTGTTATTCTCTATCTAACCCACCCCGAACCCCTCGATTAGATTCCAGTCTGTAACTCCCTCCCAGGTATCTGTTATTCTGTATATAACCCCCACCCCAAACCCCTCGATTAGATTCCAGTCTGTAACTCCCTCCCAGTATCTGTTATTCTGTATATAACCCACCCCGAACCCCTCGATTAGATTCCAGTCTGTAACTCCCTCCCGGGTATCTGTTATTCTGTATATAACCCACCCCGAACCCCTCGATTAGATTCCGATCTGTAACTCCCTCCCGGGTATCTGTTATTCTGTATATAACCCACCCCGAACCCCTCGATTAGATTCCAGTCTGTAACTCCCTCCCGGGTATCTGTTATTCTGTATATAACCCACCCCGAACCCCTCGATTAGATTCCAGTCTGTAACTCCCTCCCGGGTATCTGTTATTCTGTATATAACCCACCCCGAACCCCTCGATTAGATTCCAGTCTGTAACTCCCTCCCCGGGTATCTGTTATTCTGTATATAACCCACCCCGAACCCCTCAATTAGATTCCAGTCTGTAACTCCCTCCCAGGTATCTGTTATTCTGTATATAACCCACCCCGAACCCCTCGATTAGATTCCAGTCTGTAACTCCCTCCTAGTATCTGTTATTCTGTACATAACCCACCCCGAACCCCTCGATTAGATTCCGGTCTGTAACTCCCTCCCGGGTATCTGTTATTCTGTATATAACCCACCCCGAACCCCTCGATTAGATTCCAGTCTGTAACTCCCTCCCGGGTATCTGTTATTCTGTATATAACCCACCCCGAACCCCTCGATTAGATTCCAGTCTGTAACTCCCTCCCGGGTATCTGTTATTCTGTATATAACCCACCCCGAACCCCTCGATTAGATTCCAGTCTGTAACTCCCTCCCCGGGTATCTGTTATTCTGTATATAACCCACCCCGAACCCCTCAATTAGATTCCAGTCTGTAACTCCCTCCCAGGTATCTGTTATTCTGTATATAACCCACCCCGAACCCCTCGATTAGATTCCAGTCTGTAACTCCCTCCTAGTATCTGTTATTCTGTATATAACCCACCCCGAACCCCTCGATTAGATTCCGGTCTGTAACTCCCTCCCGGGTATCTGTTATTCTGTATATAAACCCCACCCTGAACCCCTCGATTAGATTCCAGTCTGTAACTCCCTCCCGGGTATCTGTTATTCTGTATATAACCCACCCCGAACCCCTCGATTAGATTCCAGTCTGTAACTCCCTCCCGGGGTATCTGTTATTCTCTATCTAACCCACCCCGAACCCCTCGATTAGATTCCAGTCTGTAACTCCCTCCCGGGTATCTGTTATTCTGTATATAACCCCCACCCCAAACCCCTCGATTAGATTCCAGTCTGTAACTCCCTCCCGGGTATCTGTTATTCTGTATATAACCCACCCCGAACCCCTCGATTAGATTCCAGTCTGTAACTCCCTCACGGGTATCTGTTATTCTGTATATAACCCACCCCGAACCCCTCGATTAGATTCCAGTCTGTAACTCCCTCCTGGGTATCTGTTATTCTGTATATAACCCCCACCCCGAACCCCTCGATTAGCTTCCAGTCTGTAACTCCCTCCTGGGTATCTGTTATTTTGTATATACCCCACCCCGAACCCCTCGATTAGATTCCAGTCTGTAACTCCCTCCCGGGTATTTGTTATTCTGTATATAACCCACACCGAACCCCTCGATTAGATTCCAGTCTGTAACTCCCTCCCGGGTATCTATTATTCTGTATATAACCCACCCCGAACCCCTCGATTAGATTCCAGTCTGTAACTCCCTCCCGGGTATCTGTTATTCTGTATATAACCCACCCCGAACCCCTCGATTAGATTCCAGTCTGTAACTCCCTCCTGGGTATCTGTTATTCTGTATATAACCCCCACACCGAACCCCTCGATTAGCTTCCAGTCTGTAACTCCCTCCTGGGTATCTGTTATTTTGTATATACCCCACCCCGAACCCCTCGATTAGATTCCAGTCTGTAACTCCCTCCCGGGTATTTGTTATTCTGTATATAACCCACACCGAACCCCTCGATTAGATTCCAGTCTGTAACTCCCTCCCGGGTATCTGTTATTCTGTATATACCCCACCCCGAACCCCTCGATTAGATTCCAGTCTGTAACTCCCTCCCGGGTATTTGTTATTCTGTATATAACCCACCCCGAACCCCTCGATTAGATTCCAGTCTGTAACTCCCTCCCGGGATATCTGTTATTCTGTATATAACCCACCCCGAACCCCTCGATTAGATTCCAGTCTGTAACTCCCTCCCGGGTATCTGTTATTCTGTATATAACCCACACCAAACCCCTCGATTAGATTCCAGTCTGTAACTCCCTCCCGGGTATCTGTTATTCTGTATATAACCCCCACCCCGAACCCCTCGATTAGATTCCAGTCTGTAACTCCCTCCCGGGTATTTGTTATTCTGTATATAACCCACACCGAACCCCTCGATTAGATTCCAGTCTGTAACTCCCTCCCGGGTATTTGTTATTCTGTATATAACCCACCCCGAACCCCTCGATTAGATTCCAGTCTGTAACTCCCTCCCGGGTATCTGTTATTCTGTATATAACCCCCACCCCGAACCCCTCGATTAGATTCCAGTCTGTAACTCCCTCCCGGGTATCTGTTATTCTGTATATAACCCACCCCGAACCCCTCGATTAGATTCCAGTCTGTAACTCCCTCCCGGGTATCTGTTATTCTGTATGTAACCCACCCCGAACCCCTCGATTAGATTCCAGTCTGTAACCCCCTCCCGGGGTATCTGTTATTCTGTATATAACCCCCACCCCGAACCATTCGATTAGATTCCAGTCTGTAACTCCCTCCCGGGTATTTGCTATTGTCATTCAAAACCCACACTGTCGGAGGGTCAGTGCTGAGGGAGTGGGCACTGTCGGAGGGTCAGTGCTGAGGGAGCGGGCACTGTCGGAGGGTCAGTGCTGAGGGAGTGGGCACTGTTGGAGGGTCAGTGCTGAGGGAGCGGGCACTGTCGGAGGGTCAGTGCTGAGGGAGCGGACACTGTCGGAGGGTCAGTGCTGAGGGAGCGGACACTGTCGGAGGGTCAGTGCTGAGGGAGTGGGCACTGTCGGAGGGTCAGTGCTGAGGGAGTGGGCACTGTCGGAGGGTCAGTGCTGAGGGAGTGGGCACTGTCGGAGGGTCAGTGCTGAGGGAGCGGGCACTGTCGGAGGGTCAGTGCTGAGGGAGCGGACACTGTCGGAGGGTCAGTGCTGAGGGAGCGGACACTGTCGGAGGGTCAGTGCTGAGGGAGTGGGCGCTGTCGGAGGGTCAGTGCTGAGGGAGCGGGTGCTGTCGGAGGGTCAGTGCTGAGGGAGTGGGCGCTGTCGGAGGGTCAGTGCTGAGGGAGTGGGCGCTGTGGGAGGGTCAGTGCTGAGGGAGCGGGCGCTGTGGGAGGGTCAGTGCTGAGGGAGCGGGTGCTGTCGGAGGGTCAGTGCTGAGGGAGCGGGCGCTGTGGGAGGGTCAGTGCTGAGGGAGCGGGCGCTGTGGGAGGGTCAGTGCTGAGGAATCACTTCTCTGTTTCGACTGAATTAACCCAGCGTGATTTCCCCAGAGGAACATCCATCTGGTGTGTTTACTGTGAGAGACTCGGAGCTGAGCTCCTGAGGGGCTGCTCGCGGTTTGGATCAATGTTACTCTGTAATGACCCACCGATCTCCTGCTCAGATTGAACCATCAGATTCTGAAAGCTAAAACCAATTAATTCCTAATCCCATATTAATTGTGAATAATTCAAAGCCCCAGGAGGATTCGTTGTATGAAATCAGTTCATGTCGTGGTCGAGATGGTGTTGTCTGTGGAATGCTTGTTGAACAAGACTTACACTCTGGGGGACAAGGGGTTTGAATCCCGTCACAGCCCCTTCCCCACCCCCACCACCGTTAGAATGTAAATTCCATGAATCGAATTCGGAAGCAGGTGCCTATGTCGGAATTCTATTGTGGTAACAACACCACTGGTTTCACAGTAGTTAGCAGGGACGCCCGCTCCCTCAGCGCTGAGCCTCTGACAGCGCCCTCTCCCTCAGCACTGACCCTCTGACAGCGTCCACTCCCTCAGCGCTGACCCTCCCACAGTGCCCGCTCCCTCAGCACTGACCCTCCGACAGTGCCCACTCCCTCAGCACTGACCCTCCCACAGTGCCCACTCCCTCAGCACTGACCCTCCGACAGTGCCCACTCCCTCAGCACTGAACCTCCAGCAGTACCCACTCCCTCAGTGCTGACCCTACGACAGCACCCACTCCCTCAGCACTGACCCTCCGACAGCGCCCACTCCCTCAGCACTGACCCTCCCACAGTGCCCACTCCCTCAGCACTGACCCTCCCACAGTGCCCACTCCCTCAGCACTGACCCTCCCACAGCGCCCACTCCCTCAGCACTGACCCTCTGACCCTTCGACAGCGGCCGCTCCATCAGCACTGACCGTCCCACAGCACCCGTCCCCTCAACAGTGACCCTCCAAAAGTGCCTGATCCCTCAGCACTGACCCTCACAGCGCCAGGGACCCAGGTTCGAATCCAGCCTCGGGGCAACTGTCTGTGTGGGGTCTGCACATTCGCCCCCTGCGTCTGTGTGGGTTTCCTCCCAGAGTCCAGGGATGTGCAGGTTAGGGTGGATTGGCCATGCTAAATTGTCCCATAGTGCCCAGGGATGTGCAGGTTAGGGTGGATTGGCCATGCTAAATTGTCCCATAGTGCCCAGGGATGTGTAGGTTAGGGTGGATTGGCCATGCTAAATTGTCCCATAGTGCCCAGGGATGTGCAGGTTAGGGTGGATTGGCCGTGCTAAATTGTCCCATAGTGCCCAGGGAAGTGCAGGTTCGGGTGGATTGGCCATGCTAAATTGTTCCATAGTGCCCAGGGAAGTGCAGGTTAGGGTGGATTGGCCATGCTAAATTGTCCCATAGTGCCCAGGGAAGTGCAGGTTCGGGTGGATTGGCCATGCTAAATTGTCCCATAGTGCCCAGGGATGTGTAGGTTAGGGTGGATTGGCCATGCTAAGTTGTCCCATAGTGCCCAGGGATGTGCAGGTTAGGGTGGATTGGCCGTGCTAACTTGTCCCATCGTGCCCAGGGAAGTGCAGGTTCGGGTGGATTGGCCATGCTAAATTGTTCCATAGTGCCCAGGGAAGTGCAGGTTAGGGTGGATTGGCCATGCTAAATTGTCCCATAGTGCCCAGGGAAGTGCAGGTTCGGGTGGATTGGCCATGCTAAATTGTCCCATAGTGCCCAGGGATGTGTAGGTTAGGGTGGATTGGCCGTGCTAAATTGTCCCATAGTACCCAGGGATGTGCAGGTTAGGGTGGATTGGCCATGCTAAATTGTCCCGTAGTGTCCCAGGGATGTGTAGGTTAGGGTGGATTGGCCGTGCTAAATTGTCCCATAGTGCCGAGGGATGTGAAGGTTAGGGTGGATTGGCCGTGCTAAATTGTCCCATAGTGCCCAGGGAAGTGCAGGTTCGGGTGGATTGGCCATGCTAAATTGTCCCATAGTGCCCAGGGATGTGTAGGTTAGGGTGGATTGGCCGTGCTAAATTGTCCCATAGTGCCCCAGGGATGTGCAGGTTAGGGTGGATTGGCCATGCTAAATTGTCCCATAGTGCCCAGGGATGTGTAGGTTAGGGTGGATTGGCCATGCTAAATTGTCCCATAGTGCCGAGGGATGTGTAGGTTAGGGTGGATTGGCCGTGCTAAATTGTCCCATAGTGCCCCAGGGATGTGCAGGTTAGGGTGGATTGGCCGTGCTAAATTGTCCCATAGTGCCCCAGGGATGTGCAGGTTAGGGTGGATTGGCCATGCTAAATTGTCCCATAGTGCCCAGGGATGTGTAGGTTAGGGTGGATTGGCCATGCTAAATTGTCCCATAGTGCCGAGGGATGTGTAGGTTAGGGTGGATTGGCCGTGCTAAATTGTCCCATAGTGCCCAGGGATGTACAGGTTAGGGTGGATTGGCCGTGCTAAATTGTCCCGTAGTGCCCAGGGATGTACAGGTTAGGGTGGATTGGCCATGCTAAATTGTCCCGTAGTGCCCAGGGATGTGCAGGTTAGGGTGGATTGGCCATGCTAAATTGTCCCATAGTGCCCCAGGGATGTGCAGGTTAGGGTGGATTGGCCATGCTAAATTGTCCCGTAGTGCCCAGGGATGTGCAGGTTAGGGTGGATTGGCCATGCTAAATTGTCCCATAGTGTCCCAGGGATTGAGGGCTTCAGTTAGAAGGAGTCTGGGATGTTTTTTTCACTGGACTACAGGCAGCTGAGGAGTGACCATGTGGAGGATAATCAAATCATGAGGGATCTGGAAAGAGTTACCAGCCAAGGTCTTTTCCCTCGGGTGGGCGGATTTTAAGACTGTGATGTATATTTTTTAATGTGAGAGGGGAAAGGACATAAGCGACAAGTCTTTGCACAAAGAGAGTGGCTTGTGTATCGAATGAAATCCCAGAGATGTGGTGGTGGATGGGGATACAGTTACAACATTTAAAAGGCATTCGGATCGAGTCGGTGAACAGGAAAGGGACGTGGGTCAGGAGCAGGCCGGCAGGACAACTTGACTCTGGGGTGAAAGTTTGGCACAGATGAGTCGAGCCGGGCTGCCTGTTTTCCGGGCTGCAGGAATCTACAACAGAGTGTCACAGATCAGGGATGTTGGCAGCACGTCTTCGGATCCGGGGTGGCAAGGAGACAGGTGGAAAAATGGAGCTAAATCGGTTGCAAAAGACCCGAGCGACGAGGGAAGGCCAAGGGCCCGACTCTTCGGAGGGAGACACCCCACGAGAGATGTTCGTGGGTTCGCAGTGTTCAAACGCGGACGCCACGTTTAAAAAAGAAAATAAAAGATGTCATTTCAAATTGTTTCGAAAATAATGGGTGAATGAAAGGCAGCCGGACGGGTGAGGCAGAGAGGGCGAGGCTAGAGGCTCAATTCAGGCTCCATTTTGGCGAGCTCCTGACTAGGCCCCAGGTCGAGGGCAGTGTCTGACTTCAGGGGTTGGAAACCCGCGCTGTGGAGGAGAGAGGGTGAGGGAGGGAGATTTCACGGAATGGGGTGAGGGAGAGAGAGAGAGAGACGGAAGGGATTGGCTGGGCTCTTTCATTTCCGAGAGGAGTTGGCGACAGCTGGTGAACAGAGGCGTTCGGAATCGCAGTGGGGAGGAGAGGGATTTTCGAGGGGGGATAATGAGGCAGAAACTGCCACCCGTTGGTGGGAGGGAGGACAAATTGCACCTTTGAGGGTGGGGAGGTGTTCCGGGAAGGAGCAGAGAGCACTTTCAAACAGCCAGCACCCAGTGCACTCAATGGCACTGTCGGAGGGTCAGCGCTGAGGGAGCGGGCACTGTCAGAGGGTCAGTGCTGAGGGAGTGGGCGCTGTCGGAGGGTCAGCGCTGAGGGAGTGGGCGCTGTCGGAGGGTCAGCGCTGAGGGAGCGGGCAGTGTGGGAGGGTCAGTGCTGAGGGAGTGGGCACTGTGGGAGGGTCAGTGCTGAGGGAGCGGGCAGTGTGGGAGGGTCAGCGCTGAGGGAGTGGGCACTGTGGGAGGGTCAGTGCTGAGGGAGTGGGCACTGTCGGAGGGTCAGTGCTGAGGGAGCGGGCACTGTGGGAGGGTCAGTGCTGAGGGAGCGGGCACTGTCAGTATAGCCAAGGAGAGTGCGGTGCCCTCCTGAGAATGAAGAATCATCTCCCATTGGCGCATCTCCCACCCGAGACTGTCAGCGACGAAAATATGTCAGGACGAGACAAGATGGGGCTTGGGGCACTAGTCAGTGGGAGGCCGTGTGTCAGAATTGAGTCAGCGTGGGGAACGCATCCTCCATTCCCACTCTTGGCTCAGCTCGTCACCCTTGACCAACAGAAAGTAGGCCTCAGGCTCTGGATTTGGCCTGTTCTGCCGTCGACTGAGATCGGGAGTGGCTCAGCTCGGGCCTTGTGTCCGCTGTGGCCCTGGGGAACGACCCGTAACCTTTGAACTCGTGCCAGGCCCCCCCCCGCACGCCTCAAACCGAGGAAAGCCTGAGCTCAATTTCCAGAGCCGGCCATCCCTTCCGCTGTGCCCTCCCGGCGCAGTGACCTTTTACCTTCTGGATGAGGCGACGTTGAAACAAATGAGGGTTGACAGCGGCAGGACTGGAAGCTTCCCGGACGGATACCCTGGTTCAGTTGCAGGGGAGACGGGGGTGGGGGGGGGCGACAAGATGGCTGCCGCCTTGGCCACGTTTGGAGCTCGGTTTGACTCGCTCAGTGCGAAAGCTCTTCGGACTGTGGCGAGACGTGGTGAAAACGAAGTCCACAGACGGAAAACCGTCCCCTTCGCGCTCCCATAACGCAACAGAAGGGCAAATTAAATGGTGTGATCATCTCCTGTTAAGGGAGCATATGTTACACAGTGCGTTCTATAATTGAGCAACATTTAGTGTAATCAGGCGAAGAGCAGCTCTTGCCCTTGCACTGTCGTCTTAAAGGGGAACCGGGGACAAACAGCATGGCCTCGGAGTGGGCCCGTCTGACACAGAGAGAGATCGACCATTACTAACCTCTCCTGACTGTCCCTGTCCTGAGATTGTGGGTCAGTGTAGAAGGAGCTTTACTCCGTACCTAACACCCTTGTCCCTGGGATGAGGGGGACAGTGTAGAGGGAGCTTTACTCTGTATCTAACACCCTTGTCCCTGGGATGAGGGGGACAGTGTAGAGGGAGCTTTACTCTGTATCTAACACCCTTGTCCCTGGGATGAGGGGGACAGTGTAGAGGGGGCTTTACTCTGTATCTAACACCCCTTTCCCTGGGATGGGGGGGACAGTGTAGAGGGAGCTTTACTCTGTATCTAACACCCTTGTCCCTGGGATGAGGGGGACAGTGTAGAGGGGGCTTTACTCTGTATCTAACACCCTTGTCCCTGGGATGAGGGGGACAGTGTAGAGGGGGCTTTACTCTGTATCTAACACCCCTTTCCCTGGGATGGGGGGGACAGTGTAGAGGGAGCTTTACTCTGTATCTAACACCCTTGTCCCTGGGATGAGGGGGACAGTGTAGAGGGAGCTTGGCTCTGTATCTAAACCCGTGCTGTCCCTGTCCCTGAGATGGGGTGGAGGGGGAAGAGTGTAGAGGGAGTTTTACTCAGTATCTCACCCCATCTTTTCCCCATCCTTTCCACGCTGCTGTCTCTGGCTCCGCACCTACTAGAACCTTCCACCAAGCAGAGCCCCGAATTTGTCTAGCGCACTGTTGCCACCTTGGTCTGCACCCAATTACTGACAGTGCACTCGCACACCAGCACCACATCCGCACAGCAAGATCCCATAAACAGTGGCATGAATCAAATCCTGATGGTGGATAAGGAGTGACCCTCCGTCAGTGCCCGCTCCCTCAGCACTGACCCTCCGACAGTGCCCGCTCCCTCAGCACTGACCCTCCGACAGTGCCCGCTCCCTCAGCACTGACCCTCCGACAGTGCCCGCTCCCTCAGCACTGACCCTCCGACAGTGCCCGCTCCCTCAGCACTGACCCTCCGACAGTGCCCGCTCCCTCAGCACTGACCCTCCGACAGTGCCCGCTCCCTCAGCACTGACCCTCTGACAGTGCCCACTCCCTCAGCACTGACCCTCCGACAATGCCCGCTCCCTCAGCACTGACCCTCCGACAGTGCCCACTCCCTCAGCACTGACCCTCCGACAGCGCCCACTCCCTCAGCACTGACCCTCCGACAGTGCCCTCTCCCTCAGCACTGACCCTCCGACAGTGCCCACTCCCTCAGCACTGACCCTCTGACAGTGCCCGTTACCTCGGCGCTGGGTGAGGATTTGAGGCTGTGATTGGCAGCGAATCCTTGCCCTCACAAAAAGCCTCTGGTGCCGTCGCTGTACTCCTCCGGACGTTGCCAGGAACCTCTCTCAGAACTGAACAATGAATTGACCCTGAGCACCATTCCTCATGTGGCTTGGATGGCTGACTCGATCGAGACCATGCTTGAGGTTCTCTCTTGCCAGCACAATGTTAATTATTCTCCGAATTACTCGGTTGCACAGTTCAATTCATTCATACTGTCATTAATACATCAATCCGCAGGAACACTTTAACCTCAAGATGGGGGTAACAGGGGTCCCGCTCCCACAGGGAGTGGGGGGGAGAATGGGGGACTCGCTCCCACGGGGAGTGGGGGGAGAATGGGGGACTCACTCCCACGGGGAGTGGGGGGGAGAATGGGGGACTCACTCCCACGGGGAGTGGGGGGGAGAATGGGGGACTCGCTCCCACGGGGAGTGGGGGGGAGAATGGGGGACTCACTCCCACAGGGAGTGAGGGGGGGAGAATGGGGGACTCGCTCCCACAGGGAGTGGGGGGAGAATGGGGGACTCACTCCCACAGGGAGTGAGGGGGGGAGAATGGGGGACTCGCTCCCACAGGGAGTGGGGGAGAGAATGGGGGACTCGCTCCCACAGGGAGTAGGGGGGAGAATGGGGGACTCACTCCCACAGGGAGTAGGGTGGGGGAGAATGGGGGACTCGCTCCCACAGGGAGTGGGGGGAGAATGGGGGACTCGCTCCCACGGGGAGTGGGGGGAGAATGGGGGACTCGCTCCCACGGGGAGTGGGGGGAGAATGGGGGACTCGCTCCCACAGGGAGTGGGGGGAGAATGGGGGACTCGCTCCCACAGGGAGTGGGGGGAGAATGGGGGACTCGCTCCCACGGGGAGTGGGGGGAGAATGGGGGACTCGCTCCCACGGGGAGTGGGGAGAGAATGGGGGACTCACTCCCACGGGGAGTGGGGGGAGAATGGGGGACTCACTCCCACAGGGAGTGGGGGGAGAATGGGGGACTCACTCCCACGGGGAGTGGGGGGAGAATGGGGGACTCGCTCCCATGGGGAGTGGGGGGAGAACGGGGGACTCACTCCCACAGGGAGTAGGGGGGAGAATGGGGGACTCACTCCCACGGGGAGTGGGGTGACTCGCTCCCACAGGGAGTGGGGGGAGAATGGGGGACTCGCTCCCACAGGGAGTGGGGGGAGAATGGGGGACTCGCTCCCATGGGGAGTGGGGGGAGAATGGGGGACTCACTCCCACGGGGAGTGGGGGGAGAATGGGGGACTCACTCCCACGGGGAGTGGGGGGAGAATGGGGGACCTATGCCCCTCTAGTTCTGGACTCCCCCACCCCAGGGAAAAGACTTTGCCTATTTACCCTATCCAAGCCCCTCATGATTTTATAAACCTCTATAAGGTCCCCCCTCAGCCTCCGACGCTCCGGGGAAAACAGCCCCAGCCTGTTCAGCCTCTCCCTGTAGCTCAAACCCCCCCCAACATCCTTGTCAATCTTTCCTGAAACCCCTTCAGGTTTCACAACATCCTTTGTGCAGCGGGGGAACCCGGAATCGAACGCAGTATTCCAAAAGCGGCCCCCACCGATCCAGCCGCAACCCGGCCTCCCGACTCCTTCGCTCGCTGAAGGCCCACGCGCCAAAACGCTTCCCTCAACCCGCTGGAAAAGAGATCGCAAAACCAGGAGACACGCGAGCGACTGCGGGCGCTGGAGACCGAGAGGCGGGGTCAGCACCCGAGGAGCAGGAGAGTCGGCGCTTCGAAGGGATTGTGCCCGAAACGTCGACTCTCCAGCTCCTCGGATGCTGCTCAGACCTGCTGCGTTTTTCCAGCGCTGGGCCCGTCGATAAAAATCACGCAAAAACCAGCTTTCCATCCAACAAGGTTTGATTCGTGAAAACACTGGCTCGCGGAACACTGCTCCTTCATTGGGAATTAAGACGACCAGCTACAAAGCCCATCGCAAAAGATCACAGTGTCAAATGAAACATTGAACAGTAATCCTGGTTTGTTCAATGTGTCGGATCGGTCGAGACTTATTTTGCCCTTTTTCGGTGTCTTCTGATCCTGCCGCACTATATACTTGAGGCAAAGGGTTGCTCTCAGGAAGGAGAAAGTGAGGACTGCAGATGCGGGAGATCAGAGCTGGAAATGTCTTGCTGGAAAAGCGCAGCAGGTCAGGCAGCATCCGAGGAGCAAGAGAATCGACATTTCGGGCATGAGCCCTTCCCCTACACAGTGAGTAACCCTTACCCTGCTGAATAAACACTGACGCTGTACGGTTACACAGTGAGTGACCCTTACCCTGATGAATAAACACTGATTCTGTACGGTTACACAGTGAGTGACCCTTACCCTGCTGAATAAACACTGACTCTGTACGATTACACAGTGAGTGAGCCTTACCCTGCTGAATAAACACTGACTCTGTACGGTTACACAGTGAGTGACCCCTACCCTGCTGAATAAACCCTGACTCTGTACGGTTACACAGTGAGTGACCCTTACCCTGCTGAATAAACCCTGACTCTGTACAGTTACACAGTGAGTGACCCTTACCCTGCTGAATAAACACTGACTCTGTACGGTTACACAGTGAGTGACCCTTACCCTGCTGAATAAACACTGACTCTGTACGGTTACACAGTGAGTGACCCTTACCCTGCTGAATAAACCCTGACTCTGTACGGTTACACAGTGAGTGACCCTTACCCTGCTGAATAAACACTGACTCTGTACGGTTACACAGTTAGTGACCCTTACCCTGCTGAATAAACACTGACTCTGTACAGTTACACAGTGAGTGACCCTTACCCTGCTGAATAAACCCTGACTCTGTACGGTTACACAGTGAGTGACCCTTACCCTGCTGAATAAACACTGACTCTGTACGGTTACACAGTGAGTGACCCTTACCCTGCTGAATAAACCCTGACTCTGTACGGTTACACAGTGAGTGACCCTTACCCTGCTGAATAAACACTGTCTCTGTACGGTTACACAGTGAGTGACCCTTAACCTGCTGAATAAACACTGACTCTGAACAGTTACACAGTGAGTGACCCTTACCCTGCTGAATAAACACTGACTCTGTACGGTTACACAGTGAGTGACCCTTACCCTGCTGAATAAACACTGACTCTGTACGGTTACACAGTGAGTGACCCTTAACCTGCTGAATAAACACTGACTCTGAACAGTTACACAGTGAGTGAACCTTACCCTGCTGAATAAACACTGTCTCTGTACGGTTACACAGTGAGTGACCCTTACCTTGCTAAATAAACACTGAGTCTGTACGGTTACACAGTGAGTGACCCTTACCGTGCTGAATAAACACTGACTCTGTACGGTTACACAGTTAGTGACACTTACCCTGCGGATTACACACAGACTCTACAGTTACACAGTGAGTGACCTTTACCCTGCTGAATAAACCCTGACTCTGTACGGTTACACAGTGAGTGAACCTTACCCTGCTGAATAAACACTGTCTCTGTACGGTTACACAGTGAGTGACCCTTACCTTGCTAAATAAACACTGAGTCTGTACGGTTACACACTGAGTGACCCTTACCGTGCTGAATAAACACTGACTCTGTACGGTTACACAGTTAGTGACACTTACCCTGCGGATTACACACAGACTCTACAGTTACACAGTGAGTGACCTTTACCCTGCTGAATAAACACTGACTCTGTACGGTTACACAGTGAGTGAACCTTACCCTGCTGAATACACACTGACTCTGTACGGTTACACAGTGAGTGACCCTTACCCTGCTGAATAAACACTGACTCTGTACGGTTACACAGTGAGAGAGCTGAAAATGTGTTGCTGGAAAAACGCAGCAGGTCAGGCAGCATCCAAGGAGCAGGAGAATCGACATTTCGGGCATTCCTGAAGAAGGGCTCATGCCCGAAACGTCGAATCTCCTGCTCCTTGGATGCTGCCTGACCTGCTGCGCTTTTCCAGCAACACATTTTCAGCTCTGTTGCTCTCAGAAAAGCCAGTACCTTCACAAATAAGTCTGTTGGCTTCTAATCTGGTGTTGTGTGACTTTTTATTTTAAACTTGGTCCAAAACCGGCCCTTCCACATCATTATCTCAACACGACAGTAACAAACCTCGGAGGTAGAGTTAGTATGTTTGCAGATGACCCCAAAATTGGAGGTGTAGTGGACAGCGAAGAGGGTTACCTCAGATTACAACAGGATCTGGACCAGATGGGCCAATGGGCTGAGAAGTGGCAGATGGAGTTTAATTCAGATAAATGTGAGGTGCTGCATTTTGGGAAAGCAAATCTTAGCAGGACTTATACACTTAATGGTAAGGTCCTAGGGAGGGTTGCTGAACAAAGAGACCTTGGAGTGCAGGTTCATAGCTCCTTGAAAGTGGAGTCACAGGTAGATAGGATAGTGAAGAAGGTGTTTGGTATGCTTTCCTTTATTGGTCAGAGTATTGAGTACAGGAGTTGGGAGGTCATGTTGCAGCTGTACAGGACATTGGTTAGACCACTGTTGGAATATTGTGTCCAATTCTGGTCTCCTTCCTATCGGAAAGATGTTGTGAAACTTGAAAGGGTTCAGAAAAGATTTACAAAGATGTTGGAGGGTTTGAGCTACAGGGAGAAGCTGAACAGGCTGGGGCTGTTTTCCCTGGAGCGTCGGAGGCTGAGGGGGGACCTTATAGAGGTTTATAAAATCATGGGGGGCATGGATAGGGTAAATAGGCAAAGTCTTTACCCTGGGGTGGGGGAGCCCAGAACTAGAGGGGCATAGGTTTAGGGTGGGAGGGGAAAGGGACCTGAGGGACAACTTTTTCACCCAGAGGGTGGTACGTGTATGGAATGAGCTGCCAGAGGAAGTGGTGGAGGCTGGTACAATGACAGCATTGAAAAGGCATCTGGATGGGGACATGAATAGGAAGGGTTTGGAGGGGATATGGGCCAAGTGCTGGTCAATGGGACTAGATTAATTTAGGAGATCTGGTCAGCGTGGACGAGTTGGGCCGAAGGGCCTTTTTCCATGACGTACAGCTCTGAGTCTCTCTCGCTGTCCTCGCCTCGGATGAAAAGAAAACAGACCACCAAGTTTCAAAGGAAATATTGGCGAGAGGAGTTGAGCAGGGCCAGGAAAGAGCCTGGGTGCTTGACCCAGTTCTGGAGGGAATGAACTGGGTCAAGAGAGGAAGGCAAAATGCTTTTAAGCTGAGCATATTTTACCTGGCAACACAGAAGCGTCAGCGCAGGCCCCAGCTGGGCCGAGCAGAGAGACGGATAAAGCATTTTTTGGTCACAGCTAATGAGGAAGCAAAGAGAACAAATCAATCCAGTGAGTCTTAATTGGGCCGATGAGGCGTATTCGCTTGGCAGTCCCGGGAAATCAACTGAATCACCAGTCCCCAATAATGAAGTGTGTCGGGAGCCGGGAGAACTGGAGCACTGCTCCCCCCCCCCGCCCCCCCCCACCCCGATGTGTCAGCACCTGAGCAGAATCGGGTCACGGAGCGAGGCCAGGCTTCATCTGCGCGACTAGGCCTCAGGCCTCAGGAAGGCCGAGAGGTTGGCGCTCACAGGATCCCGGCTGGCCAATCCACCCTAACCTGCACATCCCTGGGGCACTATGGGACAATTTAGCATGGCCAATCCACCCTAACCTGCACATCCCTGGGCACTATGGGACAATTTAGCATGGCCAATCCACCCTAACCTGCACATCCCTGGGGCACTATGGGACAATTTAGCATGGCCAATCCACCCTAACCTGCACATCCCTGGGGCACTATGGGACAATTTAGCATGGCCAATCCACCCTAACCTGCACATCCCTGGGCACTATGGGACAATATGGGGCGGGGGGGGGAGGAGGGTTGACTGTTGGAGTTACCCCCCCAACCCCCCCCCCCCCCCCCCCCACCAGGCTCCAGAGAAGACATTCCCTGTAACTCTGTCATCCCCAGCTCGCGGAGATCCTCGTGGAAGGGTGTGGTGAGGGGGAAGTCTCCTGAAACCTCAGGCCTCCTCCAGCTGCCCTCGTCTGTCACCTTCCCTCCCTTCCCGGAGTCACTCCCATGTTCAGCAGCCCCACCCCCAACCCCCACACCCACCCCTGCCCCCCAGAGAGAGAGACAGACAGACAGAGAGAGAGAGAGAGACAGAAAGAGACACAGAGAGAGAGACAGAGACAGAGAGAGACACAGAGAGACAGAGACAGAGAGAGAGAGAAAGAGACAGAGACAGAGAGAGAGAGAGACAGAGAGAGAGAGACAGAGACAGAGAGACAGAGACAGAGAGAGACAGAGATAGAGACAGAGAGAGAAATACCGTTTCTCCAGAGCCGAGCTGCAGGGGCGTTGATGGGAGAGGGTTAGGGAGGGGAGAAGGGGAGGGACGAGGGGAGTCCCGGATTCCAGACGTTGTGGAGGGAAAGTCTTGAAACACTCTCCTGATTGGCGTGGGACCCTGGGAGATTGAGAGATCTCTGGCAACCCATGGGATACCAGGAGTGGGAGGTTGGCTGAGTGGCCTCCTGTTCCTGTGTGTAACAGGCTGGAGGAGAGGGGGCTGAATGGCCTCCTGTTCCTGTGTGTAACAGACTGGAGGAGAGGGGCTGAATGGCCTCCTGTTCCTGTGTGTAACAGACTGGAGGAGGGGAAACTGAATGGCCTCCTGTTCCTGTGTGTAACAGACTGGAGGAGGGGAAACTGAATGGCCTCCTGTTCCTGTGTGTAACAGGCTGGAGGAGAGGGGCTGAATGGCCTCCTGTTCCTGTGTGTAACAGGCTGGAGGAGAGGGGCTGAATGGCCTCCTGTTCCTGTGTGTAACAGGCTGGAGGAGAGGGGGCTGAATGGCCTCCTGTTCCTGTGTGTAACAGGCTGGAGGAGAGGGGGCTGAATGGCCTCCTGTTCCTGTGTGTAACAGGCTGGAGGAGGGGAAACTGAATGGCCTCCTGTTCCTGTGTGTAACAGGCTGGAGGAGAGGGGGCTGAATGGCCTCCTGTTCCTGTGTGTAACAGGCTGGAGGAGGGGAAACTGAATGGCCTCCTGTTCCTGTGTGTAACAGGCTGGAGGAGAGGGGCTGAATGGCCTCCTGTTCCTGTGTGTAACAGGCTGGAGGAGAGGGGCTGAATGGCCTCGTGTTCCTGTGTGTAACAGGCTGGAGGAGAGGGACTGAATGGCCTCCTGTTCCTGTGTAACAGGCTGGAGGAGGGGGGGCTGAATGGCCTCCTGTTCCTGTGTGTAACAGGCTGGGGGATAGGGGGTGAATGGCCTCCTGTTCATGTGTAACAGGCTGGAGGAGGGGAAACTGAATGGCCTCCTGTTCCTGTGTGTAACAGGCTGGAGGAGAGGGGCTGAATGGCCTCCTGTTCCTGTGTGTAACAGGCTGGAGGAGGGGGGCAGAATGGCCTCCTGTTCCTGTGTGTAACAGGCAGGAGGAGACGGACTGAATGGCCTCCTGTTCCTGTGTGTAACAGGCTGGAGGAGGGGGGCAGAATGGCCTCCTGTTCCTGTGTGTAACAGGCTGGAGGAGAGGGGCTGAATGGCCTCCTGTTCCTGTGTGTAACAGGCTGGAGGAGGGGGGCAGAATGGCCTCCTGTTCCTGTGTGTAACAGGCTGGAGGAGAGGGGCTGAATGGCCTCCTGTTCATGTGTGTAACAGGCTGGAGGAGAGGGGCTGAATGGCCTCCTGTTCATGTGTGTAACAGGCCGGAGGAGAGGGGCTGAATGGCCTCCTGTTCCTGTGTGTAACAGGCTGGAGGAGAGGGGCTGAATGGCCTCCTGTTCCCGTGTGTAACAGGCTGGAGGAGGGGGGCTGAATGGCCTCCTGTTCCTGTGTGTAACAGGCTGGAGGAGGAGAGGGGCTGAATGGCCTCCTGTTCCTGTGTGTAACAGGCTGGTGGAGGGGGGCTGAATGGCCTCCGGTTCCTGTGTGTAACAGGCTGGAGGAGAGGGGCTGAATGGCCTCCTGTTCCTGTGTGTAACAGACTGGAGGAGAGGGGCTGAATGGCCTCCTGTTCCTGTGTGTAACAGGCTGGAGGAGAGGGGCTGAATGGCCTCCTGTTCCTGTGTGTAACAGGCTGGTGGAGGGGGGCTGAATGGCCTCCTGTTCCTGTGTGTAACAGGCTGGAGGAGGGGGGCTGAATGGTCTCCTGTTCCTGTGTGTAACAGGCTGGAGGAGGGTGGGCTGAATGGCCTCCTGTTCCTGTGTGTAACAGGCTGGAGGAGGGGCTGAATGGCCTCCTGTTCCTGTGTGTAACAGGCTGGAGGAGGGGGGCTGAATGGCCTCCTGTTCCTGTGTGTAACAGGCTGGAGGAGGGGGGCTGAATGGCCTCCTGTTCCTGTGTGTAACAGACTGGAGGAGAGGGGCTGAATGGCCTCCTGTTCCTGTGTGTAACAGGCTGGAGGAGGGTGGGCTGAATGGCCTCCTGTTCCTGTGTGTAACAGGCTGGAGGAGGTGCTGAATGGCCTCCTGTTCCTGTGTGTAACAGGCTGGAGGAGGGGGGCTGAATGGCCTCCTGTTCCTGTGTGTAACAGACTGGAGGAGAGGGGCTGAATGGCCTCCTGTTCCTGTGTGTAACAGGCTGGAGGAGGGTGGGCTGAATGGCCTCCTGTTCCTGTGTGTAACAGGCTGGAGGAGGGGCTGAATGGCCTCCTGTTCCTGTGTGTAACAGGCTGGAGGAGGGTGGGCTGAATGGCCTCCTGTTCGTGTGTAACAGGCTGGAGGAGGAGGGCTGAATGGCCTCCTGTTCCTGTGTGTAACAGGCTGGAGGAGGGGGGCTGAATGGCCTCCTGTTCCTGTGTGTAACAGGCTGGAGGAGAGGGGCTGAATGGCCTCCTGTTCCTGTGTGTAACAGGCTGGAGGAGGGTGGGCTGAATGGCCTCCTGTTCCTGTGTGTAACAGGCTGGAGGAGGGGCTGAATGGTCTCCTGTTCCTGTGTGTAACAGGCTGGAGGAGAGGGGCTGAATGGCCTCCTGTTCCTCAGTGTAACAGGCTGGAGGAGGGGGGCTGAATGGCCTCCTGTTCCTGTGTGTAACAGGCTGGAGGAGGGGGGCTGAATGGCCTCCTGTTCCTGTGTGTAACAGGCTGGAGGAGAGGGGCTGAATGGCCTCCTGTTCCTGTGTGTAACAGGCTGGAGGAGAGGGGCTGAATGGCCTCCTGTTCATGTGTGTAACAGGCTGGAGGACGGCGGGCTGAATGGCCTCCTGTTCCCGTGTGTAACAGGCTGGAGGAGAGGGGCTGAATGGCCTCCTGTTCGTGTGTGTAACAGGCTGGAGGAGAGGGGCTGAATGGCCTCCTGTTCCTGTGTGTAACAGGCTGGAGGAGAGGGGCTGAATGGCCTCCTGTTCCTGTGTGTAACAGGCTGGAGGAGAGGGGCTGAATGGCCTCCTGTTCCTGTGTGTAACAGGCTGGAGGAGGGGCTGAATGGCCTCCTGTTCCTGTGTGTAACAGGCTGGAGGAGGGTGGGCTGAATGGCCTCCTGTTCGTGTGTAACAGGCTGGAGGAGGAGGGGCTGAATGGCCTCCTGTTCGTGTGTGTAACAGGCTGGAGGAGGGGCTGAATGGCCTCCTGTTCCTGTGTGTAACAGGCTGGAGGAGGGGGGCTGAATGGCCTCCTGTTCGTGTGTGTAACAGACTGGAGGAGGGGGCTGAATGGCCTCGTGTTCCTGTGTGTAACAGGCTGGAGGAGGGGGGCTGAATGGCCTCCTGTTCCTGTGTAACAGGCTGGAGGAGAGGGGCTGAATGGCCTCCTGTTCCTGTGTAACAGGCTGGAGGAGGGGGGCTGAATGGCCTCCTGTTCCTGTGTAACAGGCTGGAGGAGAGGGGCTGAATGGCCTCCTGTTCCTGTGTAACAGGCTGGAGGAGGGGCTGAATGGCCTCCTGTTCCTGTGTGTAACAGGCTGGAGGAGAGGGGCTGAATGGCCTCCTGTTCATGTGTGTAACAGGCTGGAGGAAGGCGGGCTGAATGGCCTCCTGTTCCCGTGTGTAACAGGCTGGAGGAGAGGGACTGAATGGTCTCCTGTTCCTGTGTGTAACAGGCTGGAGGAGAGGGGCTGAATGGCCTCCTGTTCCTGTGTGTAACAGGCTGGAGGAGGGCGGGCTGAATGGCCTCCTGTTCCTGTGTGTAACAGGCTGGAGGAGGAGGGGCTGAATGGCCTCCTGTTCCTGTGTGTAACAGGCCGGAGGAGAGGGACTGAATGGCCTCCTGCTGGAAGGTGCCCCACAGCGCGGCCGACATCGGTGACAGACGTCACACGTGATACTGAGAGAAGTTAAAATTCAGGCAACGTTGCTCATTTAACAACTCGAGGCTCAGAGGAAAGCGCTTGGAGGGGCAATGGAATACCCTGAAGGTGTAGCCATGACAACGACTGGGTACTCGGCTGTAAGACTCTGCTGTAAGACACTGACACACCAGGCCCAGGACATCTTTTCTCCTGTTTCAGGCTCCTTGGGCCTAGCTGAAAGGCCCGGGAGGGAGTTACAGACTGGAATCTAATCGAGGGGTTCGGGGTGCGTTATATACAGAATAACAGATACCCGGGAGGGAGTTACAGACTGGAATCTAATCGAGGGGTTCGGGGTGGGTTATATACAGAATAACAGATACCCCGGGGAGGGAGTTACAGACTGGAATCTAATCGAGGGGTTCGGGGTGTGGGTTATATACAGAATAACAGATACCCGGGAGGGAGTTACAGACTGGAATCTAATCGAGGGGTTCGGGGTGGGTTATATACAGAATAACAGATACCCGGGAGGGAGTTACAGACTGGAATCTAATCGAGGGGTTCGGGGTGGGTTATATACAGAATAACAGATACCCGGGAGGGAGTTACAGACTGGAATCTAATCGAGGGGTGGGTTATATACAGAATAACAGATACTCGGGGGGAGGGAGTTACAGACTGGAATCTAATCGAGGGGTTCGGGGTGGGTTATATACAGAATAACAGATACCCGGGAGGGAGTTACAGACTGGAATCTAATCGAGGGGTTCGGGATGGGTTATATACAGAATAACAGATACCCGGGAGGGAGTTACAGACTGGAATCTAATCGAGGGGTGGGTTATATACAGAATAACAGATACTCGGGGGGAGGGAGTTACAGACTGGAATCTAATCGAGGGGTTCGGGGTGGGGGTTATATACAGAATAACAGATACCCGGGGAGGGAGTTACAGACTGGAATCTAATCGAGGGGTTCGGGGTGGGTTATATACAGAATAACAGATACCCGGGAGGGAGTTACAGACTGGAATCTAATCGAGGGGTTCGGGGTGGGTTATATACAGAATAACAGATACCCGGGAGGGAGTTACAGACTGGAATCTAATCGAGGGGTGGGTTATATACAGAATAACAGATACTCGGGGGGAGGGAGTTACAGACTGGAATCTAATCGAGGGGTTCGGGGTGGGTTATATACAGAATAACAGATACCCGGGAGGGAGTTACAGACTGGAATCTAATCGAGGGGTTCGGGGTGGGTTATATACGGAATAACAGATACCCGGGAGGGAGTTACAGACTGGAATCTAATCGAGGGGTTCGGGGTGGGTTATATACAGAATAACAGATACCCGGGAGGGAGTTACAGACTGGAATCTAATCGAGGGGTGGGTTATATACAGAATAACAGATACTCGGGGGGAGGGAGTTACAGACTGGAATCTAATCGAGGGGTTCGGGATGGGTTATATACGGAATAACAGATACCCGGGAGGGAGTTACAGACTGGAATCTAATCGAGGGGTTCGGGGTGGGTTATATACAGAATAACAGATACCCGGGAGGGAGTTACAGACTGGAATCTAATCGAGGGGTGGGTTATATACAGAATAACAGATACTCGGGGGGAGGGAGTTACAGACTGGAATCTAATCGAGGGGTTCGGGGTGGGTTATATACAGAATAACAGATACCCTGGGAGGGAGTTACAGACTGGAATCTAATCGAGGGGTTCGGGGTGGGTTATATACAGAATAACAGATACCCGGGAGGGAGTTACAGACTGGAATCTAATCGAGGGGTGGGTTATATACAGAATAACAGATACTCGGGGGGAGGGAGTTACAGACTGGAATCTAATCGAGGGGTTCGGGATGGGTTATATACAGAATAACAGATACCCGGGAGGGAGTTACAGACTGGAATCTAATCGAGGGGTTCGGGGTGGGGGTTATATACAGAATAACAGATACCCGGGAGGGAGTTACAGACTGGAATCTAATCGAGGGGTTCGGGGTGGGGGTTATATACAGAATAACAGATACCCGGGAGGGAGTTACAGACTGGAATCTAATCGAGGGGTTCGGGGTGGGTTATATACAGAATAACAGATACCCAGGAGGGAGTTACAGACTGGAATCTAATCGAGGGGTTCGGGGTGGGGGTTATATACAGAATAACAGATACCCGGGAGGGAGTTACAGACTGGAATCTAATCGAGGGGTTCGGGGTGGGGGTTATATACAGAATAACAGATACTCGGGAGGGAGTTACAGACTGGAATCTAATCGAGGGGTTCGGGGTGGGTTATATACAGAATAACAGATACCCAGGAGGGAGTTACAGACTGGAATCTAATCGAGGGGTTCGGGGTGGGTTATATACAGAATAACAGATACCCGGGAGGGAGTTACAGACTGGAATCTAATCGAGGGGTTTGGGGTGGGTTATATACAGAATAACAGATACCCGGGAGGGAGTTACAGACTGGAATCTAATCGAGGGGTTCGGGGTGGGGGTTATATACAGAATAACAGATACCCCGCAGGGAGTTACAGACTGGAATCTAATCGAGGGGTTCGGGGTGGGGGTTATATACAGAATAACAGATACCCCGGGAGGGAGTTACAGACTGGAATCTAATCGAGGGGTTCGGGGTGGGTTATATACAGAATAACAGATACCCGGGAGGGAGTTACAGACTGGAATCTAATCGAGGGGTTCGGGGTGGGTTATATACAGAATAACAGATACCCCGGGGAGGGAGTTACAGACTGGAATCTAATCGAGGGGTTCGGGGTGGGTTATATACAGAATAACAGATACCCGGGAGGGAGTTACAGACTGGAATCTAATCGAGGGGTTCGGGGTGGGGGTTATATACAGAATAACAGATACCCGGGAGGGAGTTACAGACTGGAATCTAATCGAGGGGTTCGGGGTGGGGGTTATATACAGAATAACAGATACTCGGGAGGGAGTTACAGACTGGAATCTAATCGAGGGGTTCGGGGTGGGTTATATACAGAATAACAGATACCCAGGAGGGAGTTACAGACTGGAATCTAATCGAGGGGTTCGGGGTGGGTTATATACAGAATAACAGATACCCAGGAGGGAGTTACAGACTGGAATCTAATCGAGGGGTTCGGGGTGGGGGTTATATACAGAATAACAGATACCCGGGAGGGAGTTACAGACTGGAATCTAATCGAGGGGTTCGGGGTGGGTTATATACAGAATAACAGATACCCAGGAGGGAGTTACAGACTGGAATCTAATCGAGGGGTTCGGGGTGGGGGTTATATACAGAATAACAGATACCCGGGAGGGAGTTACAGACTGGAATCTAATCGAGGGGTTCGGGGTGGGGGTTATATACAGAATAACAGATACTCGGGAGGGAGTTACAGACTGGAATCTAATCGAGGGGTTCGGGGTGGGTTATATACAGAATAACAGATACCCAGGAGGGAGTTACAGACTGGAATCTAATCGAGGGGTTCGGGGTGGGTTATATACAGAATAACAGATACCCGGGAGGGAGTTACAGACTGGAATCTAATCGAGGGGTTCGGGGTGGGGGTTATATACAGAATAACAGATACCCCGCAGGGAGTTACAGACTGGAATCTAATCGAGGGGTTCGGGGTGGGGGTTATATACAGAATAACAGATACCCCGGGAGGGAGTTACAGACTGGAATCTAATCGAGGGGTTCGGGGTGGGTTATATACCGAATAACAGATACCCTGGGAGGGAGTTACAGACTGGAATCTAATCGAGGGGTTCGGGGTGGGGGTTATATACAGAATAACAGATACCCCGGGAGGGAGTTACAGACTGGAATCCAATCGAGGGGTTCGAGGTGGGTTATATACAGAATAACAGATACCCGGGAGGGAGTTACAGACTGGAATCTAATCGAGGGGTTCGGGGTGGGTTATATACAGAATAACAGATACCCGGGGAGGGAGTTACAGACTGGAATCTAATCGAGGGGTTCGGGGTGGGGGTTATATACAGAATAACAGATACCCGGGAGGGAGTTACAGACTGGAATCTAATCGAGGGGTTCGGGGTGGGGGTTATATACAGAATAACAGATACCCGGGAGGGAGTTACAGACTGGAATCTAATCGAGGGGTTCGGGGTGGGGGTTATATACAGAATAACAGTTACCCGGGAGGAAGTTACAGACTGGAATCTAATCGAGGGGTTCGGGGTGGGTTTTATACAGAATAACAGATACCCGGGAGGGAGTTACAGACTGGAATCTAATTGAGGGGTTCGGGGTGGGTTATATACAGAATAACAGATACCCGGGAGGGAGTTACAGACTGGAATCTAATCGAGGGGTTCGGGGTGGGTTATATACAGAATAACAGATACCCTGGGAGGGAGTTACAGACTGGAATCTAATCGAGGGGTTCGGGGTGGGTTATATACAGAATAACAGATACCCGGGAGGGAGTTACAGACTGGAATCTAATCGAGGGGTTCGGGGTGGGTTATATACAGAATAACAGATACCCGGGAGGGAGTTACAGACTGGAATCTAATCGAGGGGTTCGGGGTGGGTTATATACAGAATAACAGATACCCTGGGAGGGAGTTATAGACCGGAATCTAATCGAGGGGTTCGGGGTGGGGGTTATATACAGAATAACAGATACCCGGGAGGGAGTTACAGACTGGAATCTAATTGAGGGGTTCGGGGTGGGTTATATACAGAATAACAGATACCCGGGAGGGAGTTACAGACTGGAATCTAATTGAGGGGTTCGGGGTGGGTTATATACAGAATAACAGATACCCGGGAGGGAGTTACAGACTGGAATCTAATCGAGGGGTTCGAGGTGGGTTATATACAGAATAACAGATACCCGGGAGGGAGTTACAGACTGGAATCTAATCGAAGGGTTCGGGTGGGTTATATACAGAATAACAGATACCCGGGAGGGAGTTACAGACTGGAATCTAATCGAGGGGTTCGGGGTGGGTTATATACAGAATAACAGATACCCTGTGAGGGAGTTACAGACTGGAATCTAATCGAAGGGTTCGGGTGGGTTATATACAGAATAACAGACACTTAGGAGGGAGTTACAGACTGGAATCGAATCGAGGGGTTCGGGGTGGGGTATATACAGAATAACAGATACCCGGGAGGGAGTTACAGACTGGAATCTAATCGAGGGGTTCGGGGTGGGTTATATACAGAATAACAGATACCCTGTGAGGGAGTTACAGACTGGAATCTAATCGAGGGGTTCGGGGTGGGGGTTATATACCGAATAACAGATACCCGGGAGGGAGTTACAGACTGGAATCTAATCGAGGGGTTCGGGTTTGGGGTTATATACAGAATAACAGATACCCGGGAGGGAGTTACAGACTGGAATCTAATCGAGGGGTTCGGGGTGGGTTATATACAGAATAACAGATACCCGGGAGGGAATTACAGACTGGAATCTAATCGAGGGGTTCGGGGTGGGGGTCATATACAGAATAACAGATACCCCGGGAGGGAGTTACAGAGTGGAATCTAATCGAGGGGTTCGGGGTGGGGGTTATATACAGAATAACAGATACCCGGGAGGGAGTTACAGACTGGAATCTAATCGAGGGGTTCGGGGTGGGTTATATACAGAATAACAGATACCCGGGAGGGGGTTACAGACTGGAATCTAATCGAGGGGTTCGGGGTGGGTTATATACAGAATAACAGATACCCGGGAGGGAGTTACAGACTGGAATCTAATCGAGGGGTTCGGGGTGGGGGTTATATACAGAATAACAGATACCCGGGAGGGAGTTACAGACTGGAATCTAATCGAGGGGTTCGGGGTGGGTTATATACAGAATAACAGATACCCCGGAGGGAGTTACAGACTGGAATCTAATCGAGGGGTTCGGGGTGGGTTATATACAGAATAACAGATACCCCGGGAGGGAGTTACAGACTGGAATCTAATCGAGGGGTTCGGGGTGGGTTATATACAGAATAACAGATACCCCGGGAGGGAGTTACAGACTGGAATGTAATCAAGGGTTCGGGGAGGGTTATATACAGAATAACAGATACCCGGGAGGGGGTTACAGACTGGAATCTAATCGAGGGGTTCGGGGTGGGTTATATACAGAATAACAGATACCCCGGGAGGGGGTTACAGACTGGAATCTAATCGAGGGGTTCGGGGTGGGGGTTATATACAGAATAACAGATACCCGGGAGGGAGTTACAGACTGGAATCTAATCGAGGGGTTCGGGGTGGGGGTTATATACAGAATAACAGATACCCGGGAGGGAGTTACAGACTGGAATCTAATCGAGGGGTTCGGGGTGGGGGTTATATACAGAATAACAGTTACCCGGGAGGAAGTTACAGACTGGAATCTAATCGAGGGGTTCGGGGTGGGTTTTATACAGAATAACAGATACCCGGGACGGAGTTACAGACTGGAATCTAATTGAGGGGTTCGGGGTGGGTTATATACAGAATAACAGATACCCGGGAGGGAGTTACAGACTGGAATCTAATCGAGGGGTTCGGGGTGGGTTATATACAGAATAACAGATACCCTGGGAGGGAGTTACAGACTGGAATCTAATCGAGGGGTTCGGGGTGGGTTATATACAGAATAACAGATACCCGGGAGGGAGTTACAGACTGGAATCTAATCGAGGGGTTCGGGGTGGGTTATATACAGAATAACAGATACCCGGGAGGGAGTTACAGACTGGAATCTAATCGAGGGGTTCGGGGTGGGTTATATACAGAATAACAGATACCCTGGGAGGGAGTTATAGACCGGAATCTAATCGAGGGGTTCGGGGTGGGGGTTATATACAGAATAACAGATACCCGGGAGGGAGTTACAGACTGGAATCTAATTGAGGGGTTCGAGGTGGGTTATATACAGAATAACAGATACCCGGGAGGGAGTTACAGACTGGAATCTAATCGAAGGGTTCGGGTGGGTTATATACAGAATAACAGATACCCGGGAGGGAGTTACAGACTGGAATCTAATCGAGGGGTTCGGGGTGGGTTATATACAGAATAACAGACACTTAGGAGGGAGTTACAGACTGGAATCGAATCGAGGGGTTCGGGGTGGGGTATATACAGAATAACAGATACCCGGGAGGGAGTTACAGACTGGAATCTAATCGAGGGGTTCGGGGTGGCTAATATACAGAATAACAGATACCCTGTGAGGGAGTTACAGACTGGAATCTAATCGCGGGGTTCGGGGTGGGGGTTATATACCGAATAACAGATACCCGGGAGGGAGTTACAGACTGGAATCTAATCGAGGGGTTCGGGTTTGGGGTTATATACAGAATAACAGATAACCGGGAGGGAGTTACAGACTGGAATCTAATCGAGGGGTTCGGGGTGGGTTATATACAGAATAACAGATACCCGGGAGGGAATTACAGACTGGAATCTAATCGAGGGGTTCGGGGTGGGGGTCATATACAGAATAACAGATACCCCGGGAGGGAGTTACAGAGTGGAATCTAATCGAGGGGTTCGGGGTGGGGGTTATATACAGAATAACAGATACCCGGGAGGGAGTTACAGACTGGAATCTAATCGAGGGGTTCGGGGTGGGTTATATACAGAATAACAGATACCCGGGAGGGAGTTACAGACTGGAATCTAATCGAGGGGTTCGGGGTGGCTTATATACAGAATAACAGATACCCGGGAGGGGGTTACAGACTGGAATCTAATCGAGGGGTTCGGGGTGGGTTATATACAGAATAACAGATACCCGGGAGGGAGTTACAGACTGGAATCTAATCGAGGGGTTCGGGGTGGGTTATATACAGAATAACAGATACCCCGGAGGGAGTTACAGACTGGAATCTAATCGAGGGGTTCGGGGTGGGTCATATACAGAATAACAGATACCTGGGAGGGAGTTACAGACTGGAATCTAATCGAGGGGTTCGGGGTGGGGGTTATATACAGAATAACAGATACTCGGGAGGGAGTTACAGACTGGAATCTAATCGAGGGGTTCGGGGTGGGGGTTATATACAGAATAACAGATACCCCGGGAGGGAGTTACAGACTGGAATCTAATCGAGGGGTTCGGGGTGGGGGTTATATACAGAATAACAGATACTCGGGAGGGAGTTACAGACTGGAATCTAATCGAGGGGTTCGGGGTGGGTTATATACAGAATAACAGATACCCAGGAGGGAGTTACAGACTGGAATCTAATCGAGGGGTTCGGGGTGGGTTATATACAGAATAACAGATACCCGGGAGGGAGTTACAGACTGGAATCTAATCGAGGGGTTCGGGGTGGGGGTTATATACAGAATAACAGATACCCCGGAGGGAGTTACAGACTGGAATCTAATCGAGGGGTTCGGGGTGGGTTATATACAGAATAACAGATACCCCGGGAGGGAGTTACAGACTGGAATGTAATCGAGGGGTTCGGGGTGGGTTATATACAGAATAACAGATACCCAGGAGGGAGTTACAGACTGGAATCTAATCGAGGGGTTCGGGGTGGGGGTTATATACAGAATAACAGATACCCGGGAGGGAGTTACAGACTGGAATCTAATCGAGGGGTTCGGGGTGGGGGTTATATACAGAATAACAGATACTCGGGAGGGAGTTACAGACTGGAATCTAATCGAGGGGTTCGGGGTGGGTTATATACAGAATAACAGATACCCAGGAGGGAGTTACAGACTGGAATCTAATCGAGGGGTTCGGGGTGGGTTATATACAGAATAACAGATACCCGGGAGGGAGTTACAGACTGGAATCTAATCGAGGGGTTCGGGGTGGGGGTTATATACAGAATAACAGATACCCCGCAGGGAGTTACAGACTGGAATCTAATCGAGGGGTTCGGGGTGGGGGTTATATACAGAATAACAGATACCCCGGGAGGGAGTTACAGACTGGAATCTAATCGAGGGGTTCGGGGTGGGTTATATACCGAATAACAGATACCCTGGGAGGGAGTTACAGACTGGAATCTAATCGAGGGGTTCGGGGTGGGGGTTATATACAGAATAACAGATACCCCGGGAGGGAGTTACAGACTGGAATCCAATCGAGGGGTTCGAGGTGGGTTATATACAGAATAACAGATACCCGGGAGGGAGTTACAGACTGGAATCTAATCGAGGGGTTCGGGGTGGGTTATATACAGAATAACAGATACCCGGGGAGGGAGTTACAGACTGGAATCTAATCGAGGGGTTCGGGGTGGGGGTTATATACAGAATAACAGATACCCGGGAGGGAGTTACAGACTGGAATCTAATCGAGGGGTTCGGGGTGGGGGTTATATACAGAATAACAGATACCCGGGAGGGAGTTACAGACTGGAATCTAATCGAGGGGTTCGGGGTGGGGGTTATATACAGAATAACAGTTACCCGGGAGGAAGTTACAGACTGGAATCTAATCGAGGGGTTCGGGGTGGGTTTTATACAGAATAACAGATACCCGGGAGGGAGTTACAGACTGGAATCTAATTGAGGGGTTCGGGGTGGGTTATATACAGAATAACAGATACCCGGGAGGGAGTTACAGACTGGAATCTAATCGAGGGGTTCGGGGTGGGTTATATACAGAATAACAGATACCCTGGGCGGGAGTTACAGACTGGAATCTAATCGAGGGGTTCGGGGTGGGTTATATACAGAATAACAGATACCCGGGAGGGAGTTACAGACTGGAATCTAATCGAGGGGTTCGGGGTGGGTTATATACAGAATAACAGATACCCGGGAGGGAGTTACAGACTGGAATCTAATCGAGGGGTTCGGGGTGGGTTATATACAGAATAACAGATACCCTGGGAGGGAGTTATAGACCGGAATCTAATCGAGGGGTTCGGGGTGGGGGTTATATACAGAATAACAGATACCCGGGAGGGAGTTACAGACTGGAATCTAATTGAGGGGTTCGGGGTGGGTTATATACAGAATAACAGATACCCGGGAGGGAGTTACAGACTGGAATCTAATTGAGGGGTTCGGGGTGGGTTATATACAGAATAACAGATACCCGGGAGGGAGTTACAGACTGGAATCTAATCGAGGGGTTCGAGGTGGGTTATATACAGAATAACAGATACCCGGGAGGGAGTTACAGACTGGAATCTAATCGAAGGGTTCGGGTGGGTTATATACAGAATAACAGATACCCGGGAGGGAGTTACAGACTGGAATCTAATCGAGGGGTTCGGGGTGGGTTATATACAGAATAACAGATACCCTGTGAGGGAGTTACAGACTGGAATCTAATCGAAGGGTTCGGGTGGGTTATATACAGAATAACAGACACTTAGGAGGGAGTTACAGACTGGAATCGAATCGAGGGGTTCGGGGTGGGGTATATACAGAATAACAGATACCCGGGAGGGAGTTACAGACTGGAATCTAATCGAGGGGTTCGGGGTGGGTTATATACAGAATAACAGATACCCTGTGAGGGAGTTACAGACTGGAATCTAATCGAGGGGTTCGGGGTGGGGGTTATATACCGAATAACAGATACCCGGGAGGGAGTTACAGACTGGAATCTAATCGAGGGGTTCGGGTTTGGGGTTATATACAGAATAACAGATACCCGGGAGGGAGTTACAGACTGGAATCTAATCGAGGGGTTCGGGGTGGGTTATATACAGAATAACAGATACCCGGGAGGGAATTACAGACTGGAATCTAATCGAGGGGTTCGGGGTGGGGGTCATATACAGAATAACAGATACCCCGGGAGGGAGTTACAGAGTGGAATCTAATCGAGGGGTTCGGGGTGGGGGTTATATACAGAATAACAGATACCCGGGAGGGAGTTACAGACTGGAATCTAATCGAGGGGTTCGGGGTGGGTTATATACAGAATAACAGATACCCGGGAGGGAGTTACAGACTGGAATCTAATCGAGGGGTTCGGGGTGGGTTATATACAGAATAACAGATACCCCGGAGGGAGTTACAGACTGGAATCTAATCGAGGGGTTCGGGGTGGGTTATATACAGAATAACAGATACCCCGGGAGGGAGTTACAGACTGGAATGTAATCAAGGGTTCGGGGAGGGTTATATACAGAATAACAGATACCCGGGAGGGGGTTACAGACTGGAATCTAATCGAGGGGTTCGGGGTGGGTTATATACAGAATAACAGATACCCCGGGAGGGGGTTACAGACTGGAATCTAATCGAGGGGTTCGGGGTGGGGGTTATATACAGAATAACAGATACCCGGGAGGGAGTTACAGACTGGAATCTAATCGAGGGGTTCGGGGTGGGGGTTATATACAGAATAACAGATACCCGGGAGGGAGTTACAGACTGGAATCTAATCGAGGGGTTCGGGGTGGGGGTTATATACAGAATAACAGTTACCCGGGAGGAAGTTACAGACTGGAATCTAATCGAGGGGTTCGGGGTGGGTTTTATACAGAATAACAGATACCCGGGAGGGAGTTACAGACTGGAATCTAATTGAGGGGTTCGGGGTGGGTTATATACAGAATAACAGATACCCGGGAGGGAGTTACAGACTGGAATCTAATCGAGGGGTTCGGGGTGGGTTATATACAGAATAACAGATACCCTGGGAGGGAGTTACAGACTGGAATCTAATCGAGGGGTTCGGGGTGGGTTATATACAGAATAACAGATACCCGGGAGGGAGTTACAGACTGGAATCTAATCGAGGGGTTCGGGGTGGGTTATATACAGAATAACAGATACCCGGGAGGGAGTTACAGACTGGAATCTAATCGAGGGGTTCGGGGTGGGTTATATACAGAATAACAGATACCCTGGGAGGGAGTTATAGACCGGA
Source organism: Chiloscyllium punctatum (assembly GCF_047496795.1). Classification (NCBI taxonomy): domain Eukaryota; kingdom Metazoa; phylum Chordata; class Chondrichthyes; order Orectolobiformes; family Hemiscylliidae; genus Chiloscyllium; species Chiloscyllium punctatum. Next base: position 17,288,748 of record NC_092766.1, read on the forward strand.
ATCTAATCGAGGGGTTCGGGGTGGGGGTTATATACAGAATAACAGATACCCGGGAGGGAGTTACAGACTGGAATCTAATTGAGGGGTTCGAGGTGGGTTATATACAGAATAACAGATACCCGGGAGGGAGTTACAGACTGGAATCTAATCGAAGGGTTCGGGTGGGTTATATACAGAATAACAGATACCCGGGAGGGAGTTACAGACTGGAATCTAATCGAGGGGTTCGGGGTGGGTTATATACAGAATAACAGACACTTAGGAGGGAGTTACAGACTGGAATCGAATCGAGGGGTTCGGGGTGGGGTATATACAGAATAACAGATACCCGGGAGGGAGTTACAGACTGGAATCTAATCGAGGGGTTCGGGGTGGGTTATATACAGAATAACAGACACTTAGGAGGGAGTTACAGACTGGAATCTAATCGCGGGGTTCGGGGTGGGGGTTATATACCGAATAACAGATACCCGGGAGGGAGTTACAGACTGGAATCTAATCGAGGGGTTCGGGTTTGGGGTTATATACAGAATAACAGATACCCGGGAGGGAGTTACAGACTGGAATCTAATCGAGGGGTTCGGGGTGGGTTATATACAGAATAACAGATACCCGGGAGGGAATTACAGACTGGAATCTAATCGAGGGGTTCGGGGTGGGGGTCATATACAGAATAACAGATACCCCGGGAGGGAGTTACAGAGTGGAATCTAATCGAGGGGTTCGGGGTGGGGGTTATATACAGAATAACAGATACCCGGGAGGGAGTTACAGACTGGAATCTAATCGAGGGGTTCGGGGTGGGTTATATACAGAATAACAGATACCCGGGAGGGAGTTACAGACTGGAATCTAATCGAGGGGTTCGGGGTGGCTTATATACAGAATAACAGATACCCGGGAGGGGGTTACAGACTGGAATCTAATCGAGGGGTTCGGGGTGGGTTATATACAGAATAACAGATACCCGGGAGGGAGTTACAGACTGGAATCTAATCGAGGGGTTCGGGGTGGGTTATATACAGAATAACAGATACCCCGGAGGGAGTTACAGACTGGAATCTAATCGAGGGGTTCGGGGTGGGTCATATACAGAATAACAGATACCTGGGAGGGAGTTACAGACTGGAATCTAATCGAGGGGTTCGGGGTGGGGGTTATATACAGAATAACAGATACTCGGGAGGGAGTTACAGACTGGAATCTAATCGAGGGGTTCGGGATGGGGGTTATATACAGAATAACAGATACCCCGGGAGGGAGTTACAGACTGGAATCTAATCGAGGGGTTCGGGGTGGGGGTTATATACAGAATAACAGATACTCGGGAGGGAGTTACAGACTGGAATCTAATCGAGGGGTTCGGGGTGGGTTATATACAGAATAACAGATACCCAGGAGGGAGTTACAGACTGGAATCTAATCGAGGGGTTCGGGGTGGGTTATATACAGAATAACAGATACCCGGGAGGGAGTTACAGACTGGAATCTAATCGAGGGGTTCGGGGTGGGGGTTATATACAGAATAACAGATACCCCGGAGGGAGTTACAGACTGGAATCTAATCGAGGGGTTCGGGGTGGGTTATATACAGAATAACAGATACCCCGGGAGGGAGTTACAGACTGGAATGTAATCAAGGGTTCGGGGAGGGTTATATACAGAATAACAGATACCCGGGAGGGGGTTACAGACTGGAATCTAATCGAGGGGTTCGGGGTGGGTTATATACAGAATAACAGATACCCCGGGAGGGGGTTACAGACTGGAATCTAATCGAGGGGTTCGGGGTGGGGGTTATATACAGAATAACAGATACCCGGGAGGGAGTTACAGACTGGAATCTAATCGAGGGGTTCGGGGTGGGGGTTATATACAGAATAACAGATACCCGGGAGGGAGTTACAGACTGGAATCTAATTGAGGGGTTCGGGGTGGGTTATATACAGAATAACAGATACCCGGGAGGGAGTTACAGACTGGAATCTAATCGAGGGGTTCGGGGTGGGGGTTATATACAGAATAACAGATACCCGGGAGGGAGTTACAGACTGGAATCTAATCGAGGGGTTCGGGGTGGGTTATATACAGAATAACAGTTACCTTGGAGGGAGTTACAGACTGGAATCTAATCGAGGGGTTCGGGGTGGGGGTTATATACAGAATAACAGATACCCCGGGAGGGAGTTACAGACTGGAATCTAATCGAGGGGTTCGGGGTGGGGGTTATATACAGAATAACAGATACCCGGGAGGGAGTTACAGACTGGAATCTAATCGAGGGGTTCGGGGTGGGTTATATACAGAATAACAGATACCCGGGAGGGAGTTACAGACTGGAATCTAATCGAGGTGTTCGGGGTGGGTTATATACAGAATAACAGATACCCGGGAGGGAGTTACAGACTGGAATCTAATCGAGGGGTTCGGGGGGGGGGGGTCTGTGTGCAGAATATGCAGAATATGGCACATCCCGGAGCTGCGATGAAGTGAACACGAACGTGGATCTGCTGACAATCTCTGCAACGACGTTGGGCACTGCCGTGGGAGACGGGCGTTAATACCTTCCATCTGCAAACGGGAATGGTGTTGTTCCCCACCCACCTCGTAGCCAAGTGGATCACCCCCCCCCCCCCTCACACACACACACCTGTCTCCCTGGGGGGTGTGAAGCTGGGAAGATGATCCTGATCGTTCAGAGTGTGTTCATTAGCACGGCGCTGACGAGCACGTGGCTGTTCAATGGATCCGAATCTAATGAGCTGTTCCCCCAGCTCCCCCCCCCCCCACCCTGCCTTCAGGCTCACTGGCATCGGGGACCTTACTCCACAATGAGTACCCTCTGCACGCTCATGAATGGGCTTAAATGAGTCTCATCTGCCTATGAAAATGACATTAATCGGAAAAATACTGCCATGTATTTCCAACTGAAAAGCCTTTAGATCGTTGTTTTATCACAGTGAGAGGGAATGTTCGTCATTCTCTGTCCCTCTCCCTCTCTCTCTCTCCTTTTCTCGCTCCCTCCCTCTCCCTCTCTGTCTCCCTCCCTCCCTCTCTCTCTTCACTATCACAGTCCCTCTCTCTCTCCGTGCCTTGCCCCCTCTCTCTCTCTCTCCATCTCTCCCCCCATTCTCCTTCTCTCGCTCCATCTCTTCCCCTCTCTCTGCACCCTCCCTCCCTCTTTCCCCTCTCCGTCTCTATCTCTCCCTCCCTCCCTCTCTCTCCTCTCCTTATCTCCTTACCCTCTCTCCCTCTCACTCTCCATCCCTCCCACCTTCTCTCTCTCTCTCCCCCTCCCTCTCTCCCAGTTTCTCTCCCTCTCACTCTCCATCCCCCTCTCTCTCCATCTCTTCCCTCCCTCACTCCCTCTCTCCCCACCCTCTCTCCCTCCCGCCCTCCATTACTCCCTCTCCCTTTCAGTCTCCATCTCTCCCTCCCTCCCTCCCTCTCTCTCTCTCACACACACTCTCCCCCCTTTCTCTCTCCCACCCCATCCCTCTATCCATATACCGCAATCTCTCCTCCCTCATTCTCTCTCTCTCTCTGTCTTTCTCTTTCTCCTCTCTGTCTCTCTCTCTCTCACTCACTCTCCCTCTCCCTCTCTCTGTCCCCCTCCCCCCACTGTCCCTCTCTCTTTCTCAATCTCCCCCCCTCTCCCACTGTCCCACTCTCTGTCTTTCCCAGAGGGAATGAGAGAGTGTGAAAATCACAGAGAGAGAGGGAGTGTGGGAGAGAGAGGATCAGAGAGAGATAAAATGTGGGGGAGAGAGAGAGAGGGAGGGAGTGTCAGGGAGAGAGAGAGAGAGAATTTGGCGGGGGAGAGAGGGAGAGAGGGAGGGAGTGTCAGGGAGAGAGAGAGGGAATGTGGGGGAGAGAGAGAGAGAATTGGGGGGGGAGAGAGGGAGAGAGGGAGGGAGTGTCAGGGAGAGAGAGAGAGGGAGGGAGTGTCAGGGAGAGAGAGAGAGGGAATGTGGGGGGGAGAGAGAGAGGGAGGAGTGTCAGGGAGAGAGAGAGGGGGAATGTGGGGGAGAGAAAGAGAGGGAGGGAGTGTCAGGGAGAGAGAGAGAGGGAATGTGGGGGAGAGAGAGAGGGAGGGAGTGTCAGGGAGAGAGAGAGAGAGAATTTGGCGGGGGAGAGAGGGAGAGAGGGAGGGAGTGTCAGGGAGAGAGAGAGGGAATGTGGGGGAGAGAGAGAGAGAATTGGGGGGGGAGAGAGGGAGAGAGGGAGGGAGTGTCAGGGAGAGAGAGAGAGGGAGGGAGTGTCAGGGAGAGAGAGAGAGGGAATGTGGGGGAGAGAGAGAGAATCAGAGAGAGAGATAAAGTGGGAGAGAGAGAGAGAGAGAGAGAGAGAGACAAAATTCACAGAAATCCAGACTTCCACAGTTGAATATCACTTCTGAGACATTGGTGGGGGGGGGGTCAGTTGACCAGTGCAACCCCCACCCCGCTTTCCCCCAAAGCCCCCTGTTAGAGTGACAATCTCCCGCTTGAGCACTGGGGGCTCCAGAGAGCAGGAAATTGCATTTGACGCACACCAAACTCATCCCTGATGAGAGGTAATGACCACCATAAACTCCAGTGGGACCTTCCTTTTCGTGAGGGTGGAGAGAATGGGGGAGGGGGACGCAGTTGAAGGGGACCTTTTGACCTTCCGCTCTCACCCCTACATTGATATAGCGCCTGCTCCATCCCCCAAGTCCTGACTCTGAGGATGTTTCGGAAGGAGTTGGGGGGGGGATGCGGTGGAGTTTTGGCGGATACCGAGGTGGGGTTTTGGGGAGGTGGGGGGTGGGGTGGGGGGTGGGTGCGAGGTTTGAGGAACTGCCCAATCCCACCTCGGACCGCAGCTCCCCCACCACCATCCCAGAATCCCTTTGGGCACCAATGGCGGAGCCGGGAGGGGGGGGGGGGGGGGGCGGTGTGATCCCAGCAGCGGGATCTTGCTGTGCAAGGGCAGGGAGCATTCTTTTCTCAGCGACCGCCCGCAAGAAGGCTGGAGGGGGTTGCGGCGCTACAGAAATGCAGAGCCCGCCGGGAGGGGGGAGGGGTGTTCGCCGACGATCGCACGGTGTTCAGCTCCATTCGCTGCTCCCTCAGACCCCGGAATGTTCCATGTCCGAACGCAACAAGAACCAGGCAACATCCAGACTTGGGATGACAATGGGGCAAGTTACATTGGTGCCACACAAATGCAGGCTATGACAATCCCCAATGAGAGAGAATCTAACCATCGCCCCCTTGATGTTCAATGGTGTTACCATCACTGAATCCCCCCCCCCCCCACTATCAACATCCTGGGGGTTCCCATTGAGAGAGAATCTAACCATCGCCCCCTTGATGTTCAATGGTGTTACCATCACTGAATCCCACCCCCCCCCACTATCAACATCCTGGGGGTTCCCATTGAGAGAGAATCTAACCATTGCCCCCTTGATGTTCAATGGTGTTACCATCACTGAATCCTCCCCCCCCCACTATCAACATCCTGGGGGTTCCCATTGAGAGAGAATCTAACCATCGCCCCCTTGATGTTCAATGGCGTTACCCATCACTGAATCCCCCCTCCCCCCACTATCAACATCCTGGGGGTTCCCATTGAGAGAGAATCTAACCATTGCCCCCTTGATGTTCAATGGTGTTACCATCACTGAATCCTCCCCCCCCCACTATCAACATCCTGGGGGTTCCCATTGAGAGAGAATCTAACCATCGCCCCCTTGATGTTCAATGGCGTTACCCATCACTGAATCCCCCACCCCCCACTATCAACATCCTGGGGGTTCCCATTGCCCAGAAACTGAACTGGACCCAGCCCCATATAAACACAGCGGCTCCAAGAGCAGGTCAGACGCTGGGAATCCTGCAGCGAGTAACTCCCCTCCTGACTCCCCCCCACCACATCCCAAAGCCTGTCCCACCATCGACAAGGCACGAGTCGGGGGGGTGAGGGAATACTCCCCACTCGCCCCTGGACGGGGAGGGGGGTGGGGCAGCTCCAACAACACTCGAGACGCTCGACACCGTCCAGGGACAAAGCAGCTCCCCCCCCCCCCACACCACACCCACAAACACTCCCCCCACCCCTCTGCCCCCCTCCCCCCCCAGTCACAGCAGAGTGTACCGTCTACAAGACCCACTGCAGTGAGGCTCCTCATACAGCACCTTCCCCAAACCCTGTCAGCTCTACCCCCTGGAGGGGGGGGGTTGGTGGGGAGATAGCAGATACATGGGGAACACCAGCTCCCTGCACGTTCCCCTCTGACACCCCCCCATCTCCCACACACCGTCCCGAAATATATCGGGGGTGGTCAGAATCCTGGTGCTCCCTCCCTCACAGGGCCCTGTGTCCCTACACCACATGGGGGGGGGGGAGGAATGGAGGGGTTCAAGATGGCGGCTCACCTCTCCTCCCCTTCTCGAGGAGTGGGGGCAACTAGGAGGGGGGGCGCGATCCGGGGCAATAAATGCTATGTCAGTCCACCTGCGGGTTGCCAAATGGGGCAGCCAGGAACCGCCAGGGGGCGGCGTTAAGTCTAATCCAGAGATACCCCACTTTGCCAATGTCATCCAAAATGGCTGCCCTGTCTCTCTCCCCCTGAGACCGTGTCTCGCCTCTCCCCCAGCACCCAAAACCATCCCACCTCACCACTCCCCTGGCGCCAACAGAGGAACAGAATGGGTCACCAGTGTCTCCAAGTTCTAGATTAGTGGTGCTGGAAAAGCACAGCAGTTCAGGCAGCATCCAAGGAGCTTCGAAATCGACGTTTCGGGCAAAAGCCCTTCATCAGGAATAAAGGCAGTGAGCCTGAAGCATGGAGAGATAAGCTAGAGGAGGGTGGGGGTGGGGAGAGAGTAGCATAGAGTACAATGGGTGAGTGGGGGAGGGGATGAAGGTGATAGGTCAGGGAGGAGAGGGTGGAGTGGATAGGTGGAAAAGGAGATAGGCAGGTAGGACAAGTCCGGGCAAGTTATGGGGACAGTTACTGAGCTGGAAGTTTGGAACTGGGGTGAGCTGGGGGAAGGGGAAATGAGGAAACTGTTGAAGTCCACATTGATGCCCTGGGGTTGAAGTGTTCCGAGGCGGAAGATGAGGCGTTCTTCCTCCAGGCGTCTGGTGGTGAGGGGACGCGGCGGTGAAGGAGGCCCAGGACCTCCATGTCCTTAGCAGAGTGGGAGGGGGGGAGTTGAAATGTTGGGCCACAGGGCGGTTTGGTTGATTGGTGTCTCCAAGTACCAAGCAAAATGGCGGCAGTTGCCATGCGGTGAATGGCGCCACAACCCTTTGACCTTTGAACCCCGACCATCCCACTCTCTCCCACCAAGGTCAGATAAAAGCAGTCGATGACACAGTGAATGACTGATGATCACTTCAGCCAGCGAGCTGATCAACTATTTACACCACACTCTGGTCTGAGTACAGAGAAACTATCTCTGTCACCCCCCCTCCAGCCCCCTACACCCCCTCCCTATCTCTGTCACCCCCCTACACCCCCCTCCCTATCTCTGTCACCTCCTCCAGCCCCTACACCCCCTCCCTATCTGACACCCCCTACACCCCCCTCCCTGTCTCTGTCACCCCCTCCAGCCCCTCCACCCCCTCCCTATCTCTGTCACCCCCTCCAGCCCCGACACCCCCCTCCCTACTTCCTTCACCCCCTCCCTATCTCTGTCACCCCCCTCCAGCTCCTACACCCCCTCCCTATCTCTGTCACCCCCCCTCCAGCTCCTACACCCCCTCCCTCTCTCTGTCACCCCCTCCATCCCCCTACACCCCCTCCCTATCTCTGTCACCCCCCTCCAGCTCCTACACCCCCTCCCTCTCTCTGTCACCCCCTCCAGACCCCTACACCCCCTCCCTATCACCCCCTCCAGCCCCTACACCCCCTCCCTATCTCCTTCACCCCTACACCCCCTCCCTATCTCCTTCACCCCCTACACCCCCTCCCCTATCTCTGTCACCCCCCCCCAGCTCCCTATCACCCCCCTCCCCATCTCTGTCACCCCCCTCCAGCCCCCCTACACCCCCTCCCTATCTCTGCTCCCCTCCAATCCTAGCCTCCCAAGCATCGTCCCTGATTCCCAGTTGGGGCAATGCCCTCAGCTTCCCGGGGGGGGGGGGTCTCCTTAACTCAGGAATTGCCTCCCCCTCTGTCTCTCGCTCCCTCTCTCTCCCCTCCCCCTTCCTTAAGGGGCCCTCCTTAAACCTGACCGTTTTAACCTGGATTTTATCTCCCCTCGTGTTTCTCCCCTCTCCTCTATCTCTCTGTGGATCTTGGATCTTCCCTTCTGTGTGAGAGTGCTAGTCGAATGCAGTGTGCTGTTGTTGTGAGGGACTTGCACCCCAGGTGATGGAGGGGCTGTGCTGTGTGTTTGTATCGCCCTCTCTGTCCCCCTCAATGTCTCTCTCTCTCATCAGTCAGCCCCTCTATCCTCTGTCTCTCTCTCTCTATATGATTTGGTCTGCCAGTCTGTCTCACTCCTCTCTCTCCCTCTTTCTCTCTGTGTGTGTCTCTCTCTCTCTCTCTCTCTCTCTCTCTCTGTGTCTTTGTCACTCTCTCTCTCTCTCCGTCTTTGTCACTCTCTGTCTCTCTCTCTCTCTGTGTCTCACTGTTTCTCTGTCTCACTCTCTCTCTGTCTTTGTCTCTCATTCTATCTGTCTCTCTCTCACTCTCATTCTATCTCCGTCTCTCACTCTCTCTGTCTCTGTCTCTCCCTTATTCTATCTCTTTGTGTCTCATTCTCTCTCCCTCTCTGTCTCTGTGTCTCACTCTCTCTCTGTCTCTCTCCCTCTCTCATCCTCTCTCTCCCTCTCTCTCCCTGTATCTCACTCTCTCTCTCCCTGTGTCTCACTCTCTCATCCTCTCTCTGTCTCTGTCTCTCTATCTCTGTGTCTCACTCTCTCTCTGTCTCTGACTCTCCATCTCTCTCTCTCTCTCTCAGTCTCTCTTTCTATGTCTGTGCGTGTGTCTCTCTCTCCCTCCGTCTGTGTGTGTGTGTCTCTCTCTGTCTGTCAGTCTCTTTGTCTCTCTCTCTTTCTCTGTGTCTCACTCTCTCTCTCACTGTCTCTCTCTAATGTCTCACTCTCTCTCGGTCTCTATCTCTCTCTCATTCTATCTCTGTCTCTCTCTGTGTCTCACTCTCTCACCCTCTCTCTGTCTCTCTATCTCTGTGTCTCACTCTCTGTTTCTCACTCCCCATCTCTCTCTGTCTGTCTGTCTGTCTCTCTTTGTCTGTCTCTCTCCCTTGTCTTTCTCTGTCCCCCTCTCTCTTTCTGTTTCTCTGTGTGTGTCTGTGTCTCTCTCCCCTCTCCCTCCCCCCCCCCTCTCTCTCTCTCGCTCTCCTTCCCCTCTCCCTGTTTACTGTCTGTGCCTGTGTGTGTGTCTCTCTCTTCCCCTCTCCCTCCCGCTCTCTCTCTCCTCTCCCTCCCTCTCTCTCTCTCTCTCTCCCCTCTCCCTGTTTACTGTCTGTGTCTGTGTGTGTCTCTCTCTCTGTGTCTCTCTCTCCCCTCTCCCTCCCTCCCTCTCTCTCTCTCCCCTCTCCCTGTATACTGTCTGTGTCTGTGTCTGTCTCTCTCTCTCTCTCTGTGTCTCTCTCCTCTCTCTCTCTCCCCCTCTCCCTGTTTACTGTCTGTGTCTGTGTCTGTGTCTCTCTCTCTGTCTCTCTCTCTCTCCCCCCTCTCCCTGTTTACTGTCTGTGTGTCTCTCTCTCTCTCTGTCTCTCTCTCCCCTCTCCCTCCCTCTCTCTCTCTCTCTCTCTCTCTCCCCTCTCCCTGTCTGTGTCTGTGTCTGTTTCTGTCTCTCTCTCTCTCTCTCTGTGTCTCTCTCTCTCTCTCTCTCTCCCCTCTCCCTGTTTACTGTCTGTGTCTGTGTCTGTCTCTCTCTCTCTCTCTCTGTGTCTCTCTCTCTCTCTCTCTCTCTCCCCTCTCCCTGTTTACTGTCTGTGTCTGTGTCTGTGTGTGTCTGTCTCTCTCTCTCTCTCTCTCCCCTCTCCCTGTCTGTGTCTGTGTCTCTCTCTCTCTGTGTCTCTCTCTCTCTCTCTCTCTCCCCTCTCCCTGTTTACTGTCTGTGTCTGTGTCTGTCTCTCTCTCTCTCTCTCTCTCTGTGTCTCTCTCTCTCTCTCTCTCTCTCCCTCTCCCTGTCTGTGTCTCTGTGTCTCTCTCTCTCTCTCTCTCTCTCTTTCATCTTCAGCTCTCTGTCTGTCTTATTAAGTTTGGCTGATTTAAAAAGCTATATAGGTCTCAATGCTCTCTCTCTCTCTGACACCAATCCTCACATACTCAGACAATAGGCAGTTAATGGGGAATAAAGACAGCAGAGCCATTCCGCTCGGAGAGATTGGCTATTCACATCATCCTTGCATGTGTAATTATCCGTAATTATCCTGTATAGTCTCCTGAATGGCAATAAAAAGGGATAATCACGAAATACTTGTCAGACAGAACAATAACGGGCCTGAAGAATTATAAAGCTCCCACCTTTTGTGGTTTCATTACTCAATCCCCTTCGTACCGACTAAAAAACCTTTCACTTTCCAAACCAGTTCTCTCTCTCTCTCTCCCCCCCCCCCCCCCGCCTCCCGAATCTTCCATTTCTCCTCTCTCAGGGATCTGTCGCTACTACCCTCTCTCTTTTTCCTTTCCCTCCATCTT